>NC_041219.1:25790418-25867794 GCF_002837175.3 Physeter macrocephalus
GTATTGTTTAGCCTCCATGTGTTTGTATTTTTTACAGACTTTTTCCTGTAATGGCTATTTAGTCTCATAGCGTTGTGGTTGGAAAAGATGCTTGATACGATTTCAATTTTCTTAAATTTACCAAGGATTGATTTGGTAAATTTCATAGATATATCATACTTAAGATATGATCTCTCCTGGAGAATGTTCCATGAGCACTTTAGAAGAAATTGTATTCTGTTGTTTTTGGGTGGAATGTCCTATAAATATCAATTAAGTCCATCTTGTATAACGTGTCATTTAAAGCTTGTGTTTCCTTATTTACAATTGTTATATCTTCTTCTTGGATCGATCCCTTGATCATTATGTAGTGTCCTTCTTTGTCTCTTGTAATAGTCTTTATTTTAAAGTCTATTTTGTCTGATGTGAGAATTGCTACTCCAGCTTTCTTTTGATTTCCATTTGCATGGAATATTTTTTTCCATCCCCTCACTTTCAGTCTGTATGTGTCCCTAGGTCTGAAGTGGGTCTCATGTGGACAGCATATATACGGGTCTTGTTTTTGTACCCATTCAGCCAGTGTATGTCTTTTGGTTGGAGTGTTTGATCCATTTACATTTAAGGTAGTTATCGATATGTATCTTCCTATTACCATTTTCTTAACTATTTTGGGTTTGTTATTGCAGGTCTTTTCCTTCTCTTGTGTTTCCTGCCTAGAGAAGTTCCTTTAGCATTTGTTGTAAATCTGTTTGGGTGGTGCTGAATTCTCTTAGCTTTTGCTTGTCTGTAAACTTTTTAATTTCTCTGTCAAATCTGAATGAGATCCTTGCTGGTAGAGTAATCTTGGTTGTAGGTTTTTCCCTTACATCACTTTCAATATGTCCTGCCACTCCCTTCTGGCTTGCAGAGTTTCTGCTGAAAGATCAAGGGTTAACCTTATGGGCATTCCCTTGTATGTTATTTGTTGTTTTCTCCATGCTGCTTTCAATAGTTTTTCTTTTTATTTAGTTTTTGATAGTTTGATTAATATGTATCTTGACGTGTTTCTCCTTGGATTTATCCTGTATGGGACTCTCTGCACTTCCTGGACTTGATTAACTATTTCCTTTCCCGTATTAGGGAAGTTTTCAACTATAATCTCTTCAAATATTTTCTCAGACCCTTTCCTTTTCTCTTCATCTTCTGGGACCCCTTTAATTCGAATGTTGGTGAGTTTAATGTTGTCCCAGAGGTCTCTGAGACTGTCCTCAATTTTTTTCATTTTGTTTGTTTGCTCTTTCATTCTTCTAGGTCCTTGTTAAATGTTACTTGTATTTTCTCCATTCTATTTCCAAGATTTTGGATCATCTTTACTATCATTACCCTGAATTCTTTTTCAGGTAGACTGCGTATTTCCTCTTCATTTGTTTGGTCTGGGCGGTTTTTACCTTGCTCCTTCATCTGCTGTGTGTTTCTCTGTCTTCTCATTTTGCTTAACTTACTGTGTTTGGAGTCTCTGTTTTGCAGGCTGCAGGTTCAAAATTCCCATTGTTTTTGGAGTCTGCCCCCAGTAGCTAAGCTTGGTTCAGTGAGTTGTGTAGGCTTCCTGGTGGAGCGGCCTGGTGCCTGTGTTCTGGTGGATGAGGCTGGATCTTGTCTTTCTGGTGGGCAGGACCACATTCGGTGGTGTGTTTTGGGGTGTCTGTGACCTTATTATGATTTTAGGCAGGCTCTCTGCTAATGGATGGGATTGTGTTCCTCTCTTGCTAGTTTGGCATAGGGTGTCCAGTACTGTAGCTTGTTGGTCATTGAGTGGAGCTGAGTCTTAGCATTGAGACGGAGCTCTCTGGAAGAGCTTTCTCTGTTTGATATTATGTGGAGCCGGGAGGTCCCTGGTGGATGAATGTCGTGAACTTGGCCCTCCCACCTCAGGCACAGGCCTTACACCCGGCTGGAGCATGAAGACCATGTCAGCCACACGACTTGGAAGAAAAGGGAGAAAGAAAGAAAGAGAGAGAGAGAGAGAGAGAGAGAGAGGGAGGGATGGAGGGAGGGAGGGAGGGAGAAAAGAAATGAAAGTTATTAAAATAAAAAATTTTAAAAATTAAAGGTAAAAAAAATTAAAAAATAAAAAAAAAAAATCAAAAAAAGAAAGAAAGAAGAGAGCAACCAAACCAAAAAACAAATCCACCAATGATAACAAGCACTAAAAACTATACAAAAAAAAAATGGACAGAATCCTAGGACCAATGGTAAAAGCAGAGCTATACAGACAAAATCACACAAAGAAGCATACACATACACACTCACAAAAAGAGAAAAAGGAAAAAAATATATATATATATATATTTTTTTTTTAAAAAAAGGGAGAGAGCAACCAAATCAATACACAAATCTACCAATGATAGTAAACTCGAAATACTAAACTAAGGTATATGTAAAACCAGAAACCAGTCAGTCGCATACAGCAAGCCCCAAGTCTACAGTTGCTCCCAAAGTCCACTGCTCGATTTTGGGATGATTCGTTGTCTATGCAGGTATTCCACAGATGCAGGTGACTGTGGAGATTTAATCCACTGCTCCTGAGGCTGCTGGGAGAGATTTCCCTTTCTTTTCTTTGTTCACACAGCTCCTGGGGTTCAGCTTTGGATTTGGCCCCGCCTCTGCGTGTAGGTCACCTGAGGGCATCTGTTCCCTGCCCAAACAGGACGGTGTTAGAGTAGCAGGTGATTAGGGGCCTCTGGCTCACTCAGGGCTGGGGGAGGGAGGGGTACGGATGCGGGGTGAGCCTGGGGTGGCAGAGGCCGGCCTGATGTTGCAGCAGCCTGAGGTGCGCCATGCGTTCTCCCGGGGAAGCTGTCCCTGGATCACGGGACCCTGGCAGTGGCGGGCTGCACAGGCTCCTGGGAGAGGAGGTGTGGAGAATGACCTGTGCTCGCACACAGGCTTCTTGGTGGCTGCAGCAGCAGCCTTAGCATCTCATGCCCGTCCCTGGTGTCCGCACTGATAGCCACGGCTTGCGCCTGTCTCTGGAGCTAATTTAGGTGGTTCTCTGAATCCCCTCTCCTTGAGCACCCCGAAACAATGGTCTCTTGCCTCTTCAGCAGCTCCAGAGTCTTTCCCGGACTCCCTCCCGGCTAGCTGTGGCGCACTAGCCCCCTTCAGGCTGTGTTCATGCAGCCAACCCCATTCCTTTCCCTGGGATCTGACCTCCGAAGCCCAAGCCTCAGCTCCCAGCCCCCACCCGCCCCGGTGGGTGAGCAGACAAGCTTCTCGGGCTGGTGAGTGCTGGTCGGCACCGATCCTCTGTGCGGGAATCTCTCTGCTTTGCCCTCCGCACCCCTGTTGCTGTGCTCTCCTCTGTGGCTCTGAAGTTTCCCCCTTCCGCCACCCACAGTCTCTGCCCACGAAGGGGCTTCCTAGTGTATGGAAACCTTTGCTCCTTCACAGCTCCCTCCCACTGGTGCAGGTCCCGTCCCTATTCTTTTGTCTCTGTTTTTTCTTTTTTCTTTTGCTCTACCCAGGTACGTGGGGAGTTTCTTGCCTTTTGGGAGGTCTGAGGTCTTATGCCAGCGTTCAGTAGGTGTTTTGTAGTAGTTGTTCCACATGTAGATGTATTTCCTATGTATTTGTGGGGAGGAAGGTGATCTCCACATCCTAGTCCTCCGCCATCTTGAAGGTCTCCTGAGAACTATTTTAGCAAATTAAAAGTGTCATGTATGGTGCTTCTTTCAAATGAGGTATTAAGCTCACTAAATTCAGATAAAAAATGTGATTGTCCCAGCATATTCATTTATCAAACACAATTCTCAGGAAACAGGCGTAACCACAGAGCTACCAAATATGTAAATAGCATAAACCTATCTGTGTCTGTGGTGGCTGCAAAACCAAACCTTTGTCTCACTGAACTGCCTCCGTTTTGTGACACTGAGGTTCCATATTTTATCCTATGTAATTCTTCCTAGAATTGATATTTTAAAATTGGGAAGCAATTTAGCATGTTGCATTGCCCTGCTCTATTAGCCAGGCCAACATTAATGACACATCTTAATAGCATAATGGGCAGTTGGGCATCTAAACTTTACCCTGCCATGGATCATTTTTGGCAGCTGTGCTTTTTATTTGTCAGTCTGATTGAAACCGCTTTCCTGACAGAAGCAAAGATTGTCTTCTTTGTTCAAAATTCCCATAAAAGGCAAAATGGAAGTCTTTGCAGACAGACTGGCGTGCCTGAATAAATTTATTTTCCTAGGCTTCTAGACATAACAGTGAGCAAACAAATGCCTTTACGTACATCTTTAAGTATACCATAGGCTAGCACATTTATAGGATTAAATAATGCTCTTTACTTTGACTTCTTCCTTGTCTGTTTTAAATCATTGCCCAAACTTGCATTTTTAAATCTTAACCTTATAATTCTTAACCTTTAGCCCTGGGCTATTTGAGCAATCTATGGCTGTGTGTGTGTTTGTCTGTGTCTATGTGTGTACACATACACTGTCTGTGATGTTGGGGGAGGAGGAGGACTGGGCTTTCTTTTTAATCCTCTTTCTTTATAGGGAGCAGACCTCAAAGGGTTTCCTTTCCTAGCTTCTTAACTTCTCTTCCAAGCATAATGATTCTAGACAGACCAAACGACTGACCAGTGATCCATCGTGTTTTTAATCATTTACAGTCTGATTCCTACACGGTGGTGCCTGATATTTGGTTTTGAAGAATGCTTTCCTGAAGAATACATTCAACCCAGAATTTCTGAGCAATAAATTACCTGTGCTGGGGGTTCTTGACAGCTTGTATTCTTTTGCCCTCGTTGAAAATAATGGATGATTTGGAACAATGCTCCCTTTTGAATTAAAATATAAAAGGATAGAGTTTTAGAGCTCAAGATAATAAGTAGACCCTCAACAAACAGACTGGACCCAAATCTCCCCCAGAGAGCAAAGATTTTGAGGGGTGAAAACATCGGGGAGAGGAGATATAAACATAAGCATTTGTACATGACTTGTTTTTTTTCAGAGCTGGGAAAATCTTTTTGTATCCTGCACTGTCCCAGATGCTCAGTCAACTATATAGTTATAGTTATACTAACATGAGGCAGAGCAGAGCTTTGTGCAAATATTATGATCATCCCGAATTACCCAGGAGAAATCTGGTCTCCAGTTTGGCTAGTGAGCCAACCTCTTTCTATCCCCAACTGGGAGGTGGGGGAGTGGAGGGCAGGGGTCTTGCAATTGTTGGCACTGTGGATAGATCACAAGGGAAACTGAATTTTAGCTGAATATGCATCTGTTTACACATTGGTGCAAATTAATCATCATATATTAAATTATAACACTATTGTTTAAATGCTTGTAGAAGAAAGGAACAAATATTTTCATATGTAAGTGTATATGAACCTCCTATAGGTAGTCCCTAGAGCAGAGAATAATCCCAAAGTAATGATGTGACTTAGAAATGGAACTATCTTTTCATATATATATATATATATATATATATATATATATATATATATATATATATATAAAATGTTGTAAGCAGTGGTCAGGTTTCCAGGCTAAACAAAAGTGATCTGAATTTCTAGTTTATTTAAACTAGAGTTTTAAAATTTAAGATAAGAGTTAAGATCACTGTCCAAGAGGCAATATACCACATGAGTTAAGAATCAGAGTGCTTGCTTTGGCAGCACATGTACTAAAATTGGAATGATACAGAGAAGATTAGCATGGCCCCTGTGCAAGGATGACACACAAATTCATGAAGCATTCCATATTTTAAAAAAAAGAGAATCAGAGGTACCCACTTTTGAGTCTGGGCTCCCCCACTCACTGGTAGTGTCACTTTGGGGAGGTTTTGTGACCTCTTTGAACCCAGTTTCCTAGTCTGTACATTACAGGGATCAGCAAACTAGGACCTCTGGGACAAATGTGGCTTGCCATCTGTTTTGGCTCAACTTGCAAGCTAATTTTTTTAATCTTTAAGTATTAAAATCAAAGGAAGAAGAATGTTTCGTGACATACAAACAGAGTATGAAATTTAAAGTTCATGATCCATAAATAAAGCTTTATTGGAAGATGGCCACACTCATTTGTTTACGTATGGTCTGCTTTCTATGTTGCTTTCTTATGACCAGACAGAAAGTTACAATAGGGACTGCATGGCCCACAGAGCCTAAGATAATTAATCTGTGGCCCTTTACAGAAAACATTTATCTAACCCTGCTGTAATATCTACCTTGCAGTGTTACCATTAGGATTGAATGTTATATAAAGTGTTTAGTGTAGGGAATTAGAGTGAGGAAGCCCTGGGCTTATGCTGCTTCTGAAAATGAATATGGGGCTGTGTATGAAGACCTCTCAAGGACAGAAAAAAAGACAAACTGGGAAATAATCTCAACATACTATCACTTCCCTCAATTTACAAGAATGAATGCTGGTGTCAGAAGATATTTGTAGAAAAATGGAAATGTCCTCATTTTGTCATTCTGGTCTAACCTAATAGCAACTGGATTATAAATTGCCAGTAACAATTCAGCATCCATTTTAATAAGCGGTAAAATTTTGCCATAGACAATACTTTATTAGTTATTATTTTTATTGTTACTCTATTATTGACTATTTCATGTTGGGATGGGAATCTCTATTTAATATATAGAAGCAACTATATTCAATATCCTGTGATAAACCATAATGGAAAAGAATATGAAAAGGGATGTATATATATGTATAAATGAATCACTTTGCTGTACAGTAGAAATTAACACAACATTGTAAATCAACTATACTTCAATAAAATAATTTTTTTAAAAAAAGGAAAGATGCAGATAACCGTCAAAAATATAAATATATAGAAGCATGTCAAAGTGTCTAATAATGGAAAAATAGTTATTAAAACACATTTCATGATCAAATAATTTGTTACTGAAGTAAGGATGATGAATGAAATGTAAAGATTCACTCCAGGATGGAAGTTCTTTCCCTCTCTTAACAATAATAAAAGCTACACTACATCTAGTGCTTCTTCTATCAAGTGCTATGTAGGAACTTATTTTTAATTCTTCTAACAGACCTGTGAGATAAGTAGGAAACTGGGAATAAGAATAGTTAATTCCATTGATATGCAAATCTAATACAGATGTAGGCCAAGGGGGAGTGTGATGGCATCCTTTGGGATGTATCCCCACTTTTGGTATAGCCACAAGGGACCGATAAAGCCAAGACTCATTTTTAATGGAAACATGTGGCTTTCTCTCTAAATGCATTTCAACTGTAACTGTTATTATTAAATCAATAACCAGTGGTACCAATACCACTATTATCAGTAATGCTCACTTATTGTTTCAGTCACAAATATTTATGACCCACTATGTAACAGACACTGGATTTGGCCCTGGGTACACTATGGAAAACAAAATGATATTGTTTATCCCATGGATCCTACATTTTAATCAGCAGCGGCAGATAACAATCAAATGAAAAAATTTTTAAATAAACTAGAAAATATCAAGAAATATTAAGTTCTATGGTTGACTACACAGTAGGGGAAAGGGGAAGAACACTTTTGATTAGGTGGTCATATTAGAGTAGGCTTCTAGTTGTAACCTCAGAGAGATTTAAGGTTATATCTCAGAGACCCTCTCAGCTAGATAAAGGCTTTAAGAATCTTAAAGGCCTTGTCCAAAAGACCCTTACGCTTGGCCCAAAGTAGAATGAAGTCCGTCTCAAAGAGACTTGTGGGAGTGGCTTTGTCTAATGGAGTTGACTACAATCAGATTTATAAGAAACTATAACTATGGAAGCACCTACAGCTTTGAATGAATTGAACAGAAATCATTTACACTGAAAAGAGGCTTCTGGGCCCCCAAACTTTAATGAACAGGAAGCAGACTGAGAAAGCTACTCAGCTACAAACACAGGCCATTTCTAAAGAAAAGGAAGATGACTCACTAAGAGATAGGAAGAGCCTCTTGCAGAAAGGAGAACTGAGCCCTAATCAAGGACTGGAAGCATGTGGCCATTGGATTTCATAATTGTTGTTGACTAGTGACTACTCCGGGCCTCCCTTTACCTTTTTTTTTTTTTTTTTTTTTTTACAATTATCTAATCACAGGGTGTATGTATACAAAGGATGAAGGGAAGGGAAGGGCAGGTGTCAAATAACTGTCTCTCAGTTCACTAGCCTTCAAATCAATGTAAATTATTCTTTAAAAGCTGTGACTGAGGAACTTCCCCTGAGAAGCCTCCTTTTACCCCATTCTACTTCAAACTAATTTAAATGATGAAATATTCTGAACTTGAGCCTGAACTTGACCCCATAGTGGGATAAGACTTTTGGAGGTCTTGGGAAGGGGCAAGTTCATTCTCCATGTGGGATAATTGTCAGTCATTAGGGTCCAGAACTTTTTTTTTAATTCATCCATCCTGCCTTTCCCCAAACTTCTGGCAACCACTGATCTTTTACTGTCTCTATAAGTTTTGCCTTTTCCAGAATGTTATATAGTTGGAATCATACAGAGTGCAGCCTTTTCAGACTGACTTTTTCCACTAACAATATGTACTTAAGCTTCCTCCATGTCTTTCAATGGCTTGGCAGCTCATTTCTCTTTATTGTTGAATAATATTCTGTTGTATGAATGTATCACTTTATCCATTCATCTTTTGAAGAACATTTCGGTTGCTTCCAGTATTTTGGCAATTATGAATAAAGTCTCTTTAAGCATTCATATGCAGGTTTTTGTAAGGACAAAAGTTTTCAACTCATTTGGGTAAATACCTGGAAGCACAATTGCTGGATCATATAGTAAAACCAAATTTAGCTTTGTAAGGAACTGCAATACTGTCTTCCAATGTGGCTGTAGCATGCTGCATTCCCACCAACAATGAATAAATAAGAGTTCCTATTTTTCTACATCCTCACCAGCATTTGGTAGTTTAATTTTGTTGTATTCTTTGTTGTTAACTCTTTGGGAATTTTTGTAGGCAATCATCTGTGAACAAAGACAGTTTTGTTTTGTTTTGTTTTCCTTCCCTAGTTGTATACCTTTTGTTTCCTTTTCTTATTGCAAAAGCTAGGACTTCTACTATGATGTTGAGTAGGAATGGTAAGAGGGACATCCTTGCCTTGTTCTTGATCTTAGGGGGCAAAAATATCTTATTTCTCACCATTAAGTATAATGTTAGCTGTAGGTTTTTTGTAAATGTTCTATATCAAGTTGAGAAATTTCTCTTCTATTCCTAGATTACTGAGTGTTTTGTTTTGGGTTTTGGGGTTTTTGTTTGTTTTTGTTTTTACTCATGAATGAGTGTTAGATATTGTCAAATGCTTTTTCTGCAACTATTGATAAGATCATATGATTTTCTTCTTTATCCTGTTGATGTGATTTAGTGCATTACTTGATTTTCAAGTGTTAAACTAGCCTTGTATATCCAGAAAAAAAATCCCACATGGTTATGTTGTATAATTTTTTAATATATTGTTGGATTTGATTTGCTAATATTTGATTGAGGATGTTGCATCTATACTCATGAACAATATTGGTCTCTAGTTTTTATTTCTTGTAATGACTTCTGGTTTTGGAGAATCCAGAATTTTTCCTTGATTTCTTGCCTTGAATATTTCTCTTGAGGAGTCCAATTTGATCCTAAATTTGTTTTCTTTCAAATGTGACCTTTTTAATTTTGCTGCTTGAATATTTTTGCATCTTCTCAGTAGCCAGTATTTTGAAGTCTCACAGTGATGGGCCTTAGTGTGATCATTTTGTTAATAGTTCTGCTAGACATTTTTTAGGCTCTGTTTATTTGGAAACTTTGTTGTTTTAGTTTTGGAACTTTTTATTGTATTCTTCAGTTACTAATTTCCTCCCTTCTGTTATCTTGTTTGGGGAACTCTTTTTGGTCAGCCTTTGGACTTCCTGGACTGATCTACTAATAATCTTATCTTTTTATGTCTATCATATTTTTCATTTAATTTTGTTCTGCTTTCTATGATACCTTGGTTTTATTATCTAGCTCTTTGGATGAGTTTTTTATTTCTGTATTCATATTTCTAGTCTCTAAGAGCTCTATCTAGCTAACTGACAGTTCCACTTTTATAGTATCCTATTGGATGAAATGACTTATTTATCTGAGAACATAAATTATAGTTTTAATTCTAGTCTTCATCTGTTCTCTGCATTCCTGTTTTCTGTGAGTTCTTTTTTTCTCTTTGATGTCTTTATTTTTGGGTGGGGCTTTCCTCTATAGCCTGGAATTTTTGTTAGCTGTTCATTTTTAAGATTGGGGCATCAGAAGCTTGAATTGAAGGTCTGTGTGAGAACATGAAATCTTCCAGCTGAGAGACTTCTCCTTGAGAGTGATTTATTTGGAATTTTTTCATTTCATATTGGGAATCCCACCCCACAGCCCATCCCATTTTCCCCAAAACATAACCCTCCAATCTCCTGGTAGCAGTGTATGATAAGCATTATTGAGGGCATTAGTTGCATAGTTCAATGTCTAAACATTTATTTAATTATCTATTTTCAGTTTGGCTCCTCTCTTCTGCCATCAGCTCTACCTCCTGTCCCTGAGCTCAGTGCATCTTATTCTCATTTTTTTTTTAATAGAGTACCTCTCCATTTACTTAAATTTTCTTTGATTTCTTTCATCAATATGTTGTATTTTTTTTTGTTTTTTTTTAAACTTAGGTCACTTTTGCATCCCTTTATTAATTTATTTATTTATGGCTGTGTTGGGTCTTCGTTTCTGTGCGAGGGCTTTCTCTAGTTGTGGCAAGCGGGGGCCACTCTTCATCGCGGTGCACAGGCCTCTCACTGTTGCGGCCTCTCTTGTTGCGGAGCACAGGCTCCAGACACGCAGGCTCGGTAATTGTGGCTCACAGGCCCAGCTGCTCCGTGGCATGTGGGATCTTCCCAGACCAGGGCGTGAACCCGCATCCCCTGCATTGGCAGGCAGACTCCCAACCACTGTGCCAGCAGGGAAGCCCTATGTTGTAGTTTTTACCTCACAAGTCTTGTAGATGTTTTGCTAGAATTATACCTAGGTAATTCATTTGCCTTGTTTTCCATGTGTCCACTGCTAGTATATAGAAATGCAATTGATTTTTTATTTAATTTTTTCCAGCTTTGTTGACATATAATTGACAAATAACATTGTGTAAGTTTAAGGTATATGATGGGATAATTTGATACCTGTGTGTATTGTGAAATTATTACCACAATAAAGTTAGTTAATACGTCTGTCACCTCATATAATTACCTTTTTGTGTGTTGGTATGGTGAGAATATTTAAGATCTACTCTTTTAAAGGACTTTCAAGTATATAATATAGTATTGTTAACTATAGTCACTATGCTGTACGTTAGATTCCCAGAACATATTCATCTTATAACTGGAAGTTTGTACCCTTTGACCAACATCTCATTTTTCCCACCCTCCAGTCCATTCTACTCTTCTTTCTATGATTTTTTTTTTTTTTTTTTTTAGATTCCACATGTAAGTGATATCTTACAGTATTTGTTTTTCTCTCTCTGGCTATTTTACTTAGCATAATGCCCTCAAGGTCCATTCATGTCACAGATGAGGGCCTCTTATTCCGATTCAGGATAAACCTGCAGTCTCCTGCCAGACTCAAGATGGGTGAATCTGCTGACTGCACACACCAGGGAAGAAGATTTTACCTGTCTCTAGAGAGACTTCCCACCACCTTCCTGATTGCAGCATACCTTCCCTGCTTTGTTTAATGCCCTTTCCCAGAGCCTGTGCAGGGATCTGGAGAAAGAACTAAGCACAGTTCTCACTGTCTTTCTCTCCAGCCAGTACTTTTATCCAGCTTTCTCAGCAATACTAACTCCTCCATTCACTACAAATAGTTGCCGTTTCAATCTATTATTTCCCCTGCTGCGGCCTCTCCCGTTGCGGAGCACAGGCTCCGGACGCGCAGGCCCAGCGGCCATGGCTCACGGGCCCAGCCGCTTCGCGGCATGTGGGATCCTCCCAGACCGGGGCGCGAACCCGGTTCCCCTGCATCGGCAGGCGGACGCGCAACCACTGCGCCACCAGGGAAGCCCTCAATCTATTATTGTCTCATCTTGCATTCTTTTTCTTTTCGTGTTTTTACCATTTTTAATTCCTTTACTTTCACTTTAATAAGGTTTGGAGAGAGAACTGAAATGAAAACGATGTGTTTAATCTTTGTATAATCAGAAAGCTACTGGAATCATTGCAAACATACAAAATAAAAATTTAAGGGATAGCGTACTACTTTATTCCAGATATACCAAGGGCATATGATCACTAACCGAGACATGCACTTAATTTAAGCAAAACCAAAATTTGGTCTAAGTATTCATGTTATTAAAGACCACATTTCCTAAACTGTATAATTCTCTCTCCCTAAAAATGCTATACTAAATAAGGGAAGAATGATTTCCTAGTTGTCTAACATTGACTATGTATCCTTTTCTTGTAATATCACTTACATGTGATCTTGTAAAGTCTAAGGAGGCTGAATTTAGGGGTGTCGAAGCCCATACAAATCATAAAGAGGGGAAGTCCTTTCATCCTTGGCACTCCTCGGAGCCTATAAGCACTTTCATTCAAGGGAAAATGAAAATGAAATGATTTAACAAATGATGTCTTTAGATCCCTGGGCATGCAAAGGGTCTTTCTCAATATTTTTCCAATATTTAAACTTCTTTTTAATTATCCTCCTCCATTTTTCCCTTTTGGTGGATTCTTCACCGTATACAGTGCCCACCTCTCACTAAGAATATCAATCAGATCCTTCTCTCCGTCCCTTCCTGTTTCAGTCAGGCACAACCCAACCTCAGAGTCCTGGGAAAGATTATGCAGGTTGTGCCCTATTCATAAGAACACCCTATCAAGATGGTCAATGGGGACTGAAAATCAGCTGGGGTCTGCTTGCCACACCTGGCACCTATGGGGCTGCGTCTCCCCAGATGGGATGCCATATTCTACAATAATTCATACAAAAATTCAGTTTGGACTAACAGTAGCTGTGGTCATTCAGATCTTCCTCCCAGGGCTTTGCATTCTAAAGACACCCTCATATGCACCTCAGCTATAGCAGCTTGTGGATCATACTGATTCTGCAGCATTACTTTTGATGTGATTTCTACTGCCCATCCCTCAGTTATTCTTGGGTCTTATCAGTTCTCTCCACTTACCTCCCATTAATATTGTGAGGCCCCATAACAGTTCAGTAAATTTCACTTTAGGTAAAGAAGGCCGAGTTAGTGATGATCGTTTAAAACCAAAACTGATACAGAGGATGTGTAAATACATGGATGGAATAGTATTGCCTGTTTCTTTTGGGGATGGGGGGCTTGATGGTGCAGTGTGAGAGAAAAGGAGGAGGGTAGGGATATGAAGCAGAAAGGGAGGTTGATAAATTATTGAAAACATGTGAGCTCTGGTTCTTTGTAGTATTCTCTATCAAGGACTTTCCTCCCACCATCTCCCTACCTTGCCTGCCCCACACCGTAGCTCTCTGACTTGCAGCCTAGTGACAAAATTGTGAGCTACCTAGTGTTTGGGGCATAAAGCCATTTCTCTGGTGGGCTTTATCCTGGGGATGGCTCTGTCCACACTAATAAGAGCCGACAATAGTAATAGGAGCATACAAAATGGTGGGGATGTGAGCATCAAAGCAAAGAACAATATTCAGCTTGCAACAAGGTCACTTGCTTTAGTGTGGGGCTGAGTAGGAAGGAGGATCTCAGACCACAGGTTGTTTAAATGATCGAGAAACCAGATAGCAGTGCTTTTTCAAAAAATTGCTTTATGGCAGAACTAAGTAAAATGAGAGTTTGAAAAACGAAAATAATGAAAAGTCAAAGTTTTTTCCTTAAGTCTGAGACACCACAGGAACAGAAAAGCCTGATTAAAATGAGCCATTTTACCAGATACATATGTTATATTATTAATTCCAGTGCACAATGTTCAAAAATGGAGAGAAAAAGATTTCAAAAGAACACTCTTAAAAGTAGTGTGAGCTTGGTGTCCTAGGTAGTGTTACCCATAAAGGGAAGAGCAGATAAGCAAATTCAATTTGGAAAATAATGACCCATGCTATGAACTGGGACCCATGTGACAAGCTGCTGATACAAAATATAGCAGAAGTCTTGGTCATAAAGGCTTATGCAATTGCAACCTTTCAAAATGATAGAGTATCTGCTATTTTGTTTTGTTGGCTTTTTTCTTCTAGTCTGTAAGCCTCACTGGACAATAACATAAAACAAGGAATTTGTTAAGGAAAAAAAATATTTTAAAGTAGATGTAACAGCTGTCTAGGCTAGATGTGAGAAGATGAAAGCATAATGACTGTGGAAGTAGTGAAGGGTGAGGTGTGTACAGAAATTGAGTATATAAGGAGTCTCCCTGATTGGCACTTCATTAATTGCAGTGGGAAGATCCTCTGGTAATTCACACAGAGGCTAGACTAAAGGTTTCTTGACATTATTCAATTCACTGTAAGCCATTTGTGGTCCTGATGATGAGTACATGTGAAGTTAGCTAAGTAAATCAATTCAGAAGATGCTTGGAAAATGCACAGGTGGACCAAGTGAGAATGAAACTGATGACCTATAATATACTGTGATGTATTTTGCTGAGGCACAAATTTGAATCATGGGATCTATAAAGCTGGAGAGCCCAGAGAGTTATTTGGCACATTTTTGTTGTTGTTTATATATCTTTAAATAAATAGTACCTCTTGCCTTTACATAAAATCAAGATTTTCTTTCACCCCAGGAAAACATCTGGATGGTAATTGCCTGCATTTAGAGAATAAATTTAGAATGATGGAATGTCACTTTGGGATCCTTTGGGGGTAGTTCAAAGGGATAAGTTGTTATCCTCCAGATTAGTTAAAACTGAGGACAGATTTTGCACCAAATTATAAGAGTATGCTTGTGTTTGTCTGACTTAAAATGTTGGCTCTCTAGTCAACACAAAATGAATTTCCTGGAGCAAGAAGCAGTAAAGCGTAGGTTTCTGTCCTCCAGAGGAGCTGCAGTAGGAGCCCAACTGGAAGGCACGGCATATCTGCTGTGAGTCTCACGTTGAGAGTCACAAAGGCAGATGCGGGTTTAACTTGCTTGTTGCTTCTCACATGAGCAGGTGCTAGTAAGCGTGCTCCAATGTTGACCAGCTGCAGGTGGTTCATTACCAAACAGGGATTCATAATTTGTGGAAGCAATTGTAGGTAGGTCATCTTTGAGAGTTGGTAAAAAGGCTTGGTCCTCTATTAGAAATGGTTCCGAAAATAAAAGACAACATTTAGTTTTGCTGGTGGTTGTGAAAGAAGGTAAGATAAAGAGTGTACTGTTGAATGCAGTAGTAGCTCACCTCAGGGATGTGATGAATTGCATTAACAGTGATATTAGAAATAAGAAAAAGAAAAATAAGGGTGTTATTTGTTAACTGAGAGAATTTTCTGTAGCCTTAAACTGTGATCATTTAGCACATCAAGGGGAATTCGTAGTGTAAATGAGACTTGAAAGGGAAATTTTCAGCTACTTTTGGGATCTAATGGGTTTCAGGTACACTGAGGCATCAGAGTTCACAGATTCGATCTTTGCCAGTTAGTCCCTCACCTAGCATTCCAGTCTGGAACCCCTGAGCTAGCTATTTAATATCTCTGAGCCTCCATGCTTCATCAGAAATACAGGGTTCAAAACACATACACCTTATAAGGGTGCTCACAGTATTAAAAGGAAAATAATATCCAAGAAACTTTTTTGATCTCTATACTACCAAAAAATAACAAACTATGATTATTTCATGATGAATCCATATGCTAATTTCTAACTCTTCCTATCTGTTCCCCCAAACAAATTTCTTAACAATGTCTACTAGGTCATTTTCAATTAGCTTAGTCCTAGTTATTCTTTGTTATTCAATGCCAATATACTGCTTTTATGAACAAAACTATATAATTCACACCACTGTTTGGCTTTTCCCTCAATTAGTCCTAACAGAATTGATTATGTCCATTGAAAGAGAGTGTCACATTTTTTCATCACCTGTTCTTTGTCTATTTTCTGCCATCTCAGCTAATTCCTGAAAAATAAAATATGTTTTAGATTTCTTTTCATCTTCTTATACTTTGTGGTAGGTAAAAATAGTAGCTTCCCAAAGATGCCCCTGGCTTAATCCCTGGAAGCTGTGAATATGTTACTTTACGTGGCAAAAGGAGCTTTGTGGATGTGATTAAGAAACTTGAGATGTGAGAATATCTTGGGTTATGCCAGTGAGTTCATTATAACTACAGGGGCCTCGTAATAGGGAGGCAGTAGAGTCAGAAACAGAGAAGCAAGGTGACAGCAGAAGCAGAGGTTGGAGTGATGTGGAGCCATGAGCCAAGGAATGTGGGCAGCCTCTAGAAGCTAGAAAAGGCAAGGAAATGGATTTACCCCCGAGCCTCCAGAAAGAATGCATCTCTGCTGATCCATTTTAGACTTCCATCCTCCAGAACTCTAAGTGAATCAATAGGTGTACTTTTAAGCCACTAAATTTGTGGTAGTTTATCACAGCAGCAATAAGAAACCAACACAGCTATTTTTATGAGTTATTTTTTATTTGTTGGTGGAGGGGTGTTAGTATTGGTGATATAGGTTTTATAACTGAGTCAGGAAACCGAAAGCAAAGAAAATGTCAGTCAGCCAAACCAAGAGCTGCTATCAGGGCTTCTGTATGTCTCACATAGGTTATAACAATAACCAGGAACTTGGCAATTTAGAGACTCAGAGAACCTCAAAACTAATCAAAGCAGTACTGAAATAGTTGCTAGAATATTTATCAGCTGAGAAATTTAGGGAAGGACATAAATGGTGTGTAAATATTGTGAACTCTAAGTTATTCAAATCTTCGTTATTTTTTTCCCCCACTCTATACAGCTTCCATTTATACCAGGCCAGCCATATCCCATTTAACTCTTCCAGCAACTCTGGAAGCCTATATGGTTAATATCCTCCATCCTAAAGGGGAAATTGGGGCTGAGACAGAACAATTTATGTAACTCAGCCACTCAGCTCATAAGTATTAAGTCCCCACGGAGCCCTAATTACAACAAGTTGCAAATGTACTTTTTAAATGTCAGTCATTTCCTTGTCTTCCCCAAAAAAAGTTACTCTTTTTTATCTTTTGTGTCCCCAGCACCTAGCCCAGTGACTGCTACATATGATACACTTAATTTTCTGATGGAATAAATAGATGACATAGCTATTCTGTGGCTAACTCTTAGGTTGAAGAGTGCACAATTCATCAGGTTTGGACCCCCACTACAGTATCTCATCTAGTAAGTTCAAACAGCACTTTGCCCTGTACTCCATGATACCTATGGAAATATAAAAAGACCTTTGTTGAGATTATTTTTTAAATAAATCACTTAATATATAGTAAAATGTGTAGCTATTTAGCTTAAAATGGATTTCTGGATTAGTCAGAAGTCACTATTAGGTTAAATAATACAATAACAAGGACTCCAAGAAGAAAACAAAGTAATAGAGTTTCTTTAACAATGTGGTAAGAAAGTCACTGGAGTTAAATGTTTAATCAAAAACATCCAATAAAAGTAGAATTGCTCCTGAAAGCCAGGCTGCATTTTTGGTGAATTAACTAGACAGATTATACAAACATTTGTCTAAGCCATTATCTGGAAAATCGCTTTCAACGCTAATATGATGAAAATATATTATCCGTGCTAATAACAATGTCCCATCTGTTAAGCACTTTACAACCTACTGAAAGCCATACCTGCAGAAGGCCTTATGGCTCTGAATTTAAAAACAGTTGCAAGTTGAATGCATGTGGCAGAATCACCCGGTAAACAGGCCCTATGAGCTTCCTGTTAAAGGGCTTCTTTGGTACTGTGAACTAACCCTTCAAAATAAACTACCAGAACCGGCCATGGGTACGTTTTACAGGGCCATGGATTATCTCTAACCAGTGATAAGTGACTGCTCAGTTCTAAGATATTTTATTTTATTTTATTTCTGGCTGCACCACGTGGCATGTGGAATCTTAGTCCCTGACCAGGGATCAAACCCATGCCCCCTGCAGTGGAAGCATGGACCCCTAACCAGTGGACTGCCAGGGAATTCCCTCTAAGATATTTTATTGTAACTGCTTCTTCTTCAAGACTAAAAGGTATCTGATATGAAAACCCAAAAGATAAGCAAAGAGTACAACCCCAAATAAAGTCTGTTTATAAGCCATGAGTGTTTAGTGCTCAACAAACTTAGAACATTTATTACCCATCCAGTTATCAAGGAATATAAAAAATTTGAAGGTATAAAGGCCATTATTTCAGATTTAAATCACTTTAAGCAAGCAGGTTAGCATTTCTTCCCTCAATGAGAACAAAGTACAGTACAGTAATATTTCAGTTTGGTAGCAAACTGGGAGTAAACCAACCCAGAAATATCCAAGGGATACATTAACCAAATGATTAAGAACACTAATACAATTCAAAATAGTGAAATAGCCCTACAATACGAAAAACATTATTCCCTTTCATAGGGAAAATGTGGGTCAGTGTGTGAATACTGGATACTAACATATGTAGTTGGATTTTCAAAATAAAGCTTTCAATTTACAAAGCATGTTGAATATGTTAATGATTTTTTATGACAACTCTGTGTGGTAGGTAAGTTCAGAACCAGCTTCATTTTCCAGATGAGAAAGCAAAGACTTATAGTGACTTAGTTATTGTCCAAAGTCACAAAAATTTTAAGAGCTAAAGTAGAAAATTTTGGTCTAAGGCTAGTGTACATTTCTCAGTCTTTGCCCCTTCTTCAACATCTCAACCAATCCTGCTATATTTATCAGTAGAGATTTTAAAGGGGTTACCTACATATGATATTCCAACAAAGAATAAAGGTCTTAATAGGCTGCAAATTCTAGAAACATTAAATATATCAAATTCAAAAATATTGTAGTATCCTTTTGGATATACTAAAAAGGTACTATGTTATATGGCAATGTTCCTCATGGTAGACTCAAACTGAGGCCTGAGTAATTCTTCAAAGCCAGCTAGAAGAAAGCAGTAGGAGGGTGATACACCAGACTGTTTAATCAAAGTCCAGTTCACTAAATACATGGATATAAATGCAATAACTTTTGATGATATGAATGTACAATCAAACACACCTGAGCAAAAATTCTGGTAAAATATTATCTCTCCAAAATACTGAAAAACAGGAAAAGTGAAAAATAAAAGATATTTTAGAGTGAGGAAAGAATAATTTGATTGTAGCAAGAGGGATACTAGTGAATTCCTAGTGCTCAAAGGGAAACTCTAAGCATTGATCCAAAAGCATCTAATTATGTCCAGAAAGGTGAGTTTTCTCCACAGTATTGAAGGTGATGAATTAGACAGGAGAGAATTGTTGCAGGAAATAAAAGGCCCAACTCTAGTTTACCATCCAAAGACCTTTATAAGCCTACCTTGTATCAAATTTTCAGTAGAAATTTTGAGACAGATGATAATATCTCTAAATGCAGTTCTAAGAGCTGAAAAATCTCAGTGTTTAACCTAGGGAGATTCTGACTAATTTCGTGTGCTTAGCCCAACTTTACTGGATTCATACTTTAGGAAACTGCAGCTGATTTATCTCAGACAAAGCATTTCCCCAAGGAGAACATTTAATATGTAATTCTTATATTTTTTTATTGTTTGCTTGATTAATTTTTTATTGTGTCATCAATTGTTTGTATTTTCATGGAATGAAATATGTTTTTAGGAAAGGAATATCCAAAGTACAGCCTTCTGTCATTAGGAAATATGGCTAGCTTATGACCTGGAAAAGCTGGGTCATTAGTTGGAGGACACCTGTATTTTTAAGGCCACAATGAACCTTTCTTTCAGCATGAATTATAGGAGTACAGAGAAAGGAATAAAATGGTATGACCTGAACCAAAATGTTAAGAAGAGTTTTATGGAAGAGATGAGAGTTAAGAAGAACTTTGAAGAATGAATAGGATTTGGCTACTTGGAGAGGAATTAGGAAGTTTTTCCAGGCGAGGAGAAAATGAATAACGCCTTTTAGTCAGAAAGGAGCACAATCCAGAACTATGAGAAAACCAGTCTGAAATAATGAATTATTTTTTTCTTTTCATTTATTCAATAAATATTTGTTGAGTAATTACTATGTTTCTAGCAGCATACTGGGTAAGAGAGAAACAAGATAAATAATGCATAGTTTTGCTCTCAATAATCTCATTGTCTAGCTAGAGAAACTCTATTAGTAAGAAATTATGTTCAGCTCCTTAAAAAAACAATATGGCTGTTGTGGTTAGTCAGAGATTCCCAACAGGCATGCTACAGAGTACATTATTGTTTTGCCGATGTGTTATAGGTGTGACAAGATAAGGTACTTCTACTTGAGAGCAAAAAGAGCATTCTGAATATTCAACTTTGTCTATGAGTTGCCTTTTCCTTGTAAGTATCAAATATCATTTTCTATATATTTTGTGATGTGAAAAAAATACTGGGAAACAGTGGCTTTACCAAACAGGTTGATATTTTACCATATTTTTTTAAAAATCCATAGTACACAGCTAAGCATGGTACCGGAAGTTCCATTCTATCATTATAGCTTCTTTTTATGTTTTTGTTTCATCATCCTTCACATATGGCTTTTATTTTCATGGTTGCCACAGACCTCCAAAATGGCTGCTCCATATCTATCCTCTCATCTGTATTCCAGTTATAAAGAAGGAAGTTATACCTACATTAGGAAACCAAAACTTATTCAGAAATCACCAACAATGTTCCAGTTATTCTCTTAATCAGAACTGTGTCATGTGGGTAACCTTGGCTGTAAAAGAGTCTGTGGAATATAGGTTTTTAGCTGGTTATAGGCTATTCAAAAGCAGAAGTCCCTTCAGTCAAAACAAAGTGGGGATGGTAATTGGGTCTGTTGGGTCTGCTCCAGAGAAATACATAAGCAAATAATTTTACTGTAATGTATCAACTTAAGCAATATATAGAAAGTCTTGGGAAAAAAGTTAAAGGATACATTAATTCTGCCTGAAGAGGTAATCAGTGTTTTACAAATGGCAGGAAAATTGAACAGTCTTGAGTCTAAGGGATTAACTTAGTGTAAACCCAAATTAAGACAGAACAAAAATCCTGAGGAGGCAACATATGTATCTGGAAATTTGAGTTTGATAGCCAAAAAGTCAAAGACATCTGCTAATCTCTACTTTTTTGATCCCTAGAAACTTGCACCAGCACAAGGATCTGCTCTTTGTGGCTCTTTGTGTTTTGGGATCTGCTCTTTGTGGCTAGGGAGCCAGTGTTAGAAGAAAGATTCTACAAAGAGTATCAATGGCAGACCCCAAAAAGGGTAGTGAAGCACGCCCATTAGGCTGGATACTATAAAAACAAACAAACAAACATCAAGTGCTGGTGAGGATGTGGAGAAATTGGAACCCTCATTCAGCGTTGGTGGAAAAGTAACATGGTGTAGCTGCTGTGAAAACAATATGGTGTTTCTTCAAAAGATTAAAAATAAGTTACTGTGTGATATAGCAATTCCACTTCTGGTTATACACCCAAAGAAATTGAAAGTAGGGTCTCAAAGAGACATTTGTATACCCATGTTTTTAGCAACATTATTCACAATGGACAAAAGATGTAAAAAACCTAAGTTGAATAACAGATAAATAGATAAACAAAATGGAATGTTATTCAGCCTTAGAAAGGAAGGAAATTCAGATACATGCTACAACATGAATGAAACTTGAGGACACTATGCTAAATGTAATAACTCAGTCACAAAAAGAGAAATATTGATAATTCCACTTATCCAAGGTACCTGGAATAGTCAAATTTATAAGGACAGAAACTAGAATGGTGGTTGACCAGGGGATGAGGGGAGAGTGAAATGGAAAATTGTTGTTTAATGGGTACAGATATTTAGTTTTGCAAGGTGAAAAGAGTTTTGAAGGTTGGTTGCACAGCAGTACGGATGTACTCAACACTATTGAACTGTACACTTTAAAAATGATTAATATGGTAAAAATAAAAAAGTAATTTAAAGTTGAATGCGTCACATGGTAACAGACTTCCATTTTTCTGGAGTTTTGCTTTCCTAGGATTTTTGTAGTAGTGTACGTCTAGCCATGATTTTTAAATATCACTCTTTTCTAATAGCACTTTTCTATGTATTTTTCAAATATTAGCATTTTAAAAAAATGTCCTAGAATGGTAGGGGCTGGGGGAGGAAGTAGTGGCAGATGTTGCCTGATGTTCTACCTTGCCTATCATTTTTAAAGCCATAGTGAAAATACTGTTCACACAATGAGGTGTTGTTTTGGAATGGAAGTTATTATTCTAGAGATTGATTCAAAACGTGGCTGGTGGTCAGAAGTGACAAGCACCAGAAGGAGAAGTGAATTGTCTTTACAGAGGTACATTTTTTTTTTATGGGAAGAATGTGGGCAGAAAGGAGGATGGAAGAACAATGTTCCTAGCAGAGGTGAGAGAAGATGGCATTTCAGAACATGAGCACAGGGCAATATGAAGAGTTCTTAAGGTACATGAGAAACGATTATTAAAAATAAGACTAGAAAGGTAGGCAGAGATGGCAAGTGCTCACTATTTGCTAACCGGTTACGTGTATCATCTCAATGAATCCTTACAACTCTCCCATGAAACAAGTGTTATTAATGGTCCCATTTTATAGATGAACAAAGTAAAATTGGGGGATGTAAAAGTAACAGTTACTATGATAAAAATGATTTGCCTCAGCAGCATGGGATTGATCTGCCTGGTCCATGAAAGTACTGTCTTTTAGGAAAAAGACAATTCAATTTAGCCAACTGATAATACACATTTATTGGGTGCAAGATAGTCTAAATAATCCTTTACATTGTATATAGCAGTTACCATGCATGAAGAAATTTCCAGCACTAGAAGACAGATAGGTAGGTGGAATTCTTCCCAACGTGGAGGGTCCCATTCAGAGAGTTTGAGTTATCACGGAACTATGAGTGCTGGAGATATAACTTGAATCTAGGTCCTCTATATTTTTCTACTAAACCTCACTGCCCCATTTCTCTATTTTTTTTTTCATGTTCATCACTTCTTTACACCTCGTGACACATCGTTTGGCCTATTAGCAGTCTTTTCAAAGGCTTTGGTGGTAGATCCTAACTTTAAGATAAAAACTAAGCCCAAAATGCTTTGCATGGTGATTTCTATTGTTAATTGCTAATATTAGTCCAACTAAATGGTCATCCAAAACAGATGTATGACTTCCATTTTATTTCAGAAATGCCTTTAACTTTACCTTAAAATTCTTCTATGATTCCTGCTCTGTGAAACATATTTTTTAAATTATACAGGAAATTATCAAAAGGCTTTACTGGAATTCTGATGATATATATAAAGAACTATTGCTCCAAGTTTAATAAAAGTAATGATTAATATAGAGGAATGAAGAAAGAAGTGACATAGGATAATTCATGGATAATTTAAATTTGTTTATAAATTAAATTATTTAAAAGAGGAGGAAGCATTATTGAGAATTAATGGCAAATGCAAATTATTTAAAAAATAAAAATATTTATATTAAATCACTTAAATCCATCCATAATTATCTGGCTTTAATTAAGCACTTACTGTATACCAAGTAATGACATAAGCACTTTCTACCCCCAAGCCTGGCTACAAAATTGGAGTTGAAATGGTCACAGAGGGCATACCAGGCATGACAGAAAGCAAAGCAGAGGAGCCAATCAGTGTTAAGGGGGTGGGGGTGAGCCCTCCAGCCCCAGGTGCCATGTGACTCTGAGAATACCTACAACCAAGCATAAGCCTCCCTCACCTCTACTCCTAGCAAGCATAGGCAAAGGAGTCCCTGGGGCAATCAGAAATGAAACAATCTGCATTTTAAAACGTTAAAGCAAGGGAAAATGGTACTTTGGATGAGAAGGAAGAAGAAGAGGAAGGGAAAGGAAGATAGAACTGTAACACCAAATGTCACAGAGATCGTTTGGAGAGAGGCAGGAATACAGTGATTTCATTTACCAGTTAGAAAGTCCTCCTTGATTTTATTGGGAGCCTATTTTAATAGAACAGTGTGGCTAAAAGCTGATTGCAATAGGTGAAGAACAAGCAGAGGATGAGGAAGTGGAATTGATATGAACCCCTCTTCAAGAAGTTTTTATTGAGAGAGAGAGAAGAGATAATTTGTGAGGATTTCTACTAATTATGGATGGCCTTTATCTTTTTCATACCATAGGGACAAAGTTATCTGTTGAGAGTAAGGATCATGGAAGTGGGGCATAGAAGTCAGAGAGGATGTGAGCTATGATTTAAAAGGTAAGTAAAATTTACATCAAGATGACAAGAGAATTACTCTGTGTTTATTTCCAGTGAGGTATCACCTCACACCAGTGAGAATGGCCATCATCAAAAAATCTGCAAATGATAAATGCTGGAGAGGGTGTGGAGAAAAGGGAACCCTCTTGCACTGTTGGTGGGAATATAAATTGATACAGCCACTATGCTGTGCTCCGCAGCGGGAGGGGCCACAATGGTGAGAGGCCCGCGTACCGCAAAGAAAAGGAGAAAAGAAAAAAAAAGACACATGCATCCCAATGTTCATTGCAGCACTATTTACAATAGCCAGGTCATGGAAACAACCTAAATGCCCATTGATGAATGCATAAAGAAGATGTGGCACATATATACAATGGGATATTACTCAGCCATAAAAAGAAACGAAATTTAGTTATTTGTAGTGAGGTGGATGGACCTAGAGTCTGTCATACAGAGTGAAGTAAGTCAGAAAGAGAAAAACAAATACTGTATGCTAACACATATATATGGAATATTTTTTTAAAAATGCTTCTGAAGAACCTAGAGGCAGGACAGGAATAAAGGCACAGGCATAGAGAATGCACTTGAGGACATGGGGAAGGGAAAGGGGAAGCTGGGACGAAGTAAGAGAGTGGCATGGACATATATACACTACCAAATGTAAAATAGATAGCTAGTGGGAAGCAGCTGCATAGCACAGGGAGATCAGCTCGGTGCTTTGTGACCACCTAGAGGGGTGGGATAGGGAGGTTGGGAAGGAGACACAAGAGGGAAGGGATACGGGGATATATGTATATGTATGGCTGATTCACTTTGTTATACAGCAGAAACTAACACAACAATGTAAAGCAATTATACTCCAAAAAAGATGTTAAAAAATAAATAAATAAAATGTGTGGGACCAGGGGAAAAAAAAAAAACTGAATACGTGGACTCAATGCCTATGCTGCAGTGTATTTTGATGTACTATTAGTGCACTCTGCCTAGAAGCAGGGAGTTGTTTGTTCCAGGTGCCACAGGATTCCAGTTCCATTAGAGCTGTATTATCTCCAGTGTTAATGCAAAAAGTATGTGATGCACAATTCCCAGACACTGAGAGCACACTGTGACAGAAACACGTGTAATAGAGGGCAGCAACAACTCAAAAATAAATGTATATACTGATTATCAAAAATAAATGCATATACAGATCTCCCTGGAAGGCCAAAAGGACCTTTCAATGTAAATTGACGGGGTTACATACACTCTTTTTTAAATGAGGTAAAGAATCCATTTAAAACAATTTCATTAGCCCTGCTTGATATCAGAACCCTTCTATAGTAAATGCATTCATTCATTTGTATCAATTACCAGGTCCTAACTTGGGTAACTGTGATGCATTCCACAGCCCATGAATTGTCTTTAATCTGCCCTTGGAAATACACCAGAGTGCTCCAAAGACTCAAACTAAAATTAAATTGTCTTCAGTTTGCAGAGCAGACCAAAGTATGAGCTGAGAAATGCCATATTAATACAAGCCTATTTTTTTAAATACTAGCGTAGACTGAAATTGAATATTGTAGGTTTTCTCACCATTTACAACATGATCTCCAGCTATTTAAATGCAACTTTGATCCACAAATAAATACTTTTCTTTCCAGATAAGTATATCATGCCATCATTTGTGGGCTAAAAACCTCTGTCAATCAGTACCAGACAGTCTGCCCCTCCACTCTCCGTTGTAAAACTGCCATGGATGACGTCAAGTCGCAATTCCCCTTTGCCCACCAGATAATGAGCTGGCACATGTAGAAAAGATCGATGTCAAACAGAAGGGGGAGATAGTTTTGAAGCTATCACTTTTGGTTGCCATCTGATTCCATTTGCAGAAATCAATCTCCTCCTCCTTGACAACTCTGAATGTGTTATCACTGCAGCTCCAGTTTATTAGATAACCAAGTGCCCCCTTTCACTCTGGAGAACATTTTCCATTAGAATCAAATGGAAATGGAATATTTTTGCAGCAGAGGAGAGAGAATGGGGAACAAACAAGTAATCTGTTGTATGTATGAAAATGAAGTATGCGTGAGTGTGTATGTATGTGCACATGTGTGACTGCAGAGTGGCTACCTATGTGTATGAAAATAGCTACAAAGCTGATACCATCAACAGTTATTCCTGAAAACTGTATGTGCTTGGAGACTGAAGGCGACTGTAAGTGGGTCACAACTTACTGTGTCAAATGTTCACAGACATACCCATGTGGGTGATAGATGTTAGTCAACTTTAATTCACAGTGCTAATCCAAGGAGCAGGAAAGAAACCCTAACAGCTATCGTTTGTGGTGGAGTTTTTACATTTTTGGAAGGAACATTGCCTGGTGATCTAAACATGGATAATACTCCAGACAAAATAATGAGACCACATGCAAGCATCCTAACTACTGAACTTGGCAGGAGTTGATGAGCAAAGAATAGACTCCAATCAAAACCTGAAGGATCATAATTGTAGAAGTCAAGGGCCAAGAGAGGATGGAAAGGATTTGTTTTCACAGAACGCCTGCTTCTGAACACCCATTGTAGCACAGTGTGAGAAGGCTGTGTATCTTGGAAAGGCCCCCAGAAAAGAAAGTTTAATTAGTAAAGGGACTAATCTATGCAAAACTGAGAATTAAGATACTGGTGCAGGTAGAGGATCATATCAAAAGGCAAGGAGGCAGGAAGAAAGCGGAGCTGTGTATGTATAACATCAGGTTTCAGAAAACAGGACAATTTATGTTGGCAAAGAAGGCAAGTTATTTCTTTGGTTACGTTGGAAATTAGCTGCTATCAACCCACACTTCTTGGGGTGAAGGTGTACCCCTCCTGTTCTTAAAGTGTTCAGTTCCTGTCCAGGGCAAACAGCTGTGTGTATTCTAGTACCAACTTGTTTCAACCACCCCCTAGTCACCCCATTCATGAAGAAGAGATCCCTGCCCTAATATTATGGGGATGGCCAAACACACAACACCTGATATCAAACAGATGAGCTTGACAGCAGTTTATTAGTCACGTTTACTCACAGCCCAGAGGAGTAAAACACTGCATTCATTGCAGGGCTACATGGGGGCTGCACTCAGAAACAGAGTGAACAGCAGGGGGAGGTGGGCTTTGTAGTACCAAGAGGGTGGGATGACCCCTGGCTCTGTGGGAGGATATAATTGGCTTGTTTGCATAATCCCATAGACTGGGAGGGAACTGAAACTGACTTCTCAGGCATAACCAGAAACTTCAGTTGGTCCTCTTGATAAGAAGGGTTGCTTGGCTAGGAGACCTTATTCACAGAAGCAGAATTGGAAGGGGAGCTTGTGGTTAGGCTATTTGAGGTCCTCCTGGTTTCACCAGATGTCAAGACAGCACATAATATTGGGACTTAATTTTAGGCCTTGCACTACACACCTGAAGAGAGACCTGAAAACTGACTGGAAAACTGCTTCCTCCATTTAGAGCATTCTTATTTCTTAACTCTGCTGGGAATACATAACCTGTCTGACTGAGGCAAATTATCTACCTAATCGCCCATCTCTTCCCCCACACTCACAGTTTCCAGGAGGGTGCAAGAAGGAATTGAACTTTTGGTTTCAAGCAGTTTGCTGCTTTCAAGGCTGTATGTGAAGCAGAAACAGACAGAAGTAGGACAAGAAGTCCACAAAGTCCTTAATTAAGTAGAGTAGGTGATAGCAGCAGCAAGCATTCGAAAATAAGATTTGGTATATATATGTTGCCAGGAAACTGCCTGCAGGATGTGGGCACTTATTGCTATTTTTTAAATATACCTTGACAACTTCTCACTTGCCTAGACAATATTAAAGAAGATGGAAAGGAAATTGATGCCCATGGAATTACTCATTGGATAATACGTTATCCAAAAAAGGTGATAAAACTAATTGGACCAAATGCAGTATGTGAGAAATGCTCTACTTTCAGCGCATGTGGTGCATTGATTCTTCTATTTGTTTGTAAAATTTCTGAAAATACTCTTGTAAATGTGTATGAGATCTATGGTGTCTTTCTGAAGATATTCAGCTTAACTTTCAAAGATCTCATACACATTTACAAGATTATCTTCAGAAATTTTACTCTAGTAATTTGGCATCATTTCTGCACTAAAAGTAAAATACTATCAATTTCAAAATTTTAGCAGCTCCTTTATCAATTCCCTCAAGCAGAAATGATTTGCCATCAGCTGATATTTAAAGTGATCTCTTCCTTCCTTTGTTATATCACTTACCCCACTGCATAGTAATTATGCATTTATATGCCTGTCTCCCTTTCTAGAAGGTGAATTTTTTTGAAGAGATGACCTTACTTCTTCCTTATATTAACATCCCCATTGCTGTCACAGTTACCTCACATATGATAGTCTCTTAGTAAGTTTTTGTGTAATGAGTGAATGAGTGAGTGACATCACCCTAAACTCTGAATTTATATAATTCAAATGCCTATTTGACATTTCCACTGGATTATCCATTAGATACCTCAAACTTAAGATATCCCAAAAAACCTATTAATTTGCATTCCTTCAGATCTTCTTATTCAGTACCTTCTATCTCAGGAAATGATACCACCACATGCAGCCACTAAGGCTAAAAATGTGCAAGTCAGCTGGAGGGAAATATTCTCCAACTCCTTAATCCAGTCCAGCAGCATGTCATGTCTATGTCCAAAGTGTAACACATATCTATTCACTTATTTCCATATCTGTTACCATCACCCTGGTTCAAGCCACCATCATTTTTCATCTGATCTCCTCATTTCTACTCTTGCCCCAGTCTATTCTCCACTTAGCATCTGGACGATCTTGTGAAAGTATAAGGCATATGTCACTTTTCTGCTTGTTGCTGTCCATGAAATTCCCATTTCTCCTAACTAAAGTACACTACCCTTGGGCCTAAAGTGCCTTTTATGTAGATCCTATCCACTTCTCTTTAGCTCCCACTGTCTGCATTTCCCTCAGTCTCCTCCAGCTCTACTGGCCTCAGAGATCCTCAGATAGGCCCAGCTCATTCCATTATGTTCTTTTATTCATTAGTTGTTTCCTTTGCATGAATTATTTGTCCTCTAAATATGTTCATGACAAGTTCCTTTTTGTCTTTGAGGGGTCAGCTTGAATTCCATCTCCTTATTAATACCCTTCTGATCCCCCAATCTAAAGCAGCCCCTAGATCATTCTCTTTTGCATCATTTGGCTTTATTTTTATTACAGTATTTATGGTCATCAGAAGTTTCCTATTTGTTTTCTTATGCTGGTCTTTATTGTTCACAGCTAAATTTTCAGGGCCTCAAATAGTGTCTGGCATATAAAAGATCTTCAGTAATTGACATTTGGGAATAAATAAGTTCATGAATGTGTTAAGATACTGAATCAATGAATATATAAGTGAGTTTGTGAATAAATGCATGAATAAAGGAATTTTATTTCTTGACATTTACATTATCTTGATTATATCAGTACTAATATGAAATATTATGTATTACTAATCATGACCTATCCATCTCCATAAACTTTATATGGCATATATAAATTAATGATATCTGGTAAGAACAAACCTTACAAACTTAGATGTATTTAGATTAAGAAAAACCCCTTGACATACTTTTTTTTCCACTGTCAAAATTCACATGAATTTTAAAAACTTCTTTTGCAATTGGTTTTATTCTATTTTTCTTACCTTCTTTTTCCTCTAATTTTTACAAGTCTCTAATGCTAGAGAATTCTCCTTTTTTTCCAATTTTCTTCAGAAGCAAGACTATCAGTTAAACAGAATCAAAAAGTAATTTGGGTCTTCTCAGATAATCTGAATAGTCCTATATTTATTGAGGAAAATGAATATCAAGTTAAAAATTTCCAAAAATGTGTAGCTTCACTAAGTCCACCAAACATGTAAGAAAGAAAAAATACAAATCTATGCATATTCTGCCAGAAAATTGCAGAGGAAAATCTTTCCAACTCATTTATGGGGCAAGTATTATTCTAATATCAAAATCAGGCAAAATTATTATAGAAAAAGAAAACTACGGACTAATATCTCTCATGAAGAAGGATACAAAAATTACTAATAAAATGTTAGCAAATTGAATCCAACAATATATTAAAAGAATAATACATCATGACAAATTGGGATTTATCTTGAGTGGGAGGTTAGTTTAACACTTGAAAACAAACCAATGCAATTCACTGTATTATCAGACTGAATAAAATATATCATCATCTCACTAGACACAGAAAAATCACTTGACAAAATCCAACACCCATTACTTACTTAAAAAACTGTCAGCACACTAGCAACAGACACTTTTTAAAAAATTTAATAAAGGGGATCTATAATAAATTTACATCTAACATTATTCTTCATTGTGAAAGACTGAACTTACTTCCTAAGATCAAGAACAAGGCAAGGATATCCACTCACAACCACTTCTATTCAAAATAGTACTGGAGGTTCTAACCAGAGCAATAAGGCAAGAAAAAAAGTAAAAGCACCCCAAAATGAAAAACTTCAAAAGAGTATGGTGTTAATGTAAGATAGGCAAAGAAGTCAATGTGAAAAAAATAGAGTCCAGAAATAGACCCACATATATATAGTCATTTAACAAAGGAGAGAAGAATATTCAGTAGAAAAAAAGGATTGTCTTTTCAGTATATGATACTGGAAAGATTGGATTTCCATATGCATAAGGGGAAAAAAAGAAAGACATTTGATCTATACCTCACACCATATACAAAAGTTAACTCAAAATATATCATAGACCTAGAAATGAAACTGAAAACTATAAAACCTCTAGAAGAAAATATAGGAAAATGTCTTTGTGACTTTAGATTAAGTAAACAATAGGGAAAACATCTCAGCAACCATGGTTCTTACATTTTAGTGAAGTTTAAGATGGGGCCAATAAGTTCTTTCCTAAGAGAATAAATTTATGGATTTTAATAACTCACAGAAATAAATCATTGGATATATTTGGGTTTAGAATTAATAAGAACTCTGAACCAAGGTTGAGTATTGTGTTTTCTAATTTTTTCAATTTTTTGTTAGCATCATTGGGCTACAGTCAGCTGTGCATACATTAAATAAAGGAAAGAAGACAAAGAACTAATTTATTGAGCAGAATAAAGTCTACTGTTTCCAAAGGACTGTACCTAGATCGTTGTTTTCACCTCTGCTGTTTTCATCCACTAAAAACCCCTGGCTCCTTCTCAACCTATATCCACGACTAGTCCCCTTTGGCTTATAGCTCCCCTCAGTGATAACCAGAACAACTAGGAAAACCACCAGCTAACAATGTTCCATGAGAAAGCCCCGAGACACTTGGTTTTCCAAAGTTCTAAGGAATGCACTATTGAGTGGGGCACCAGCATCACTGAGAAGCTTGCCATCTGGTGGTAGAAGGTGCTGTTACAGACTGATAACAGTGGGTCATGATAAGATCTCAAAATAACAGAGACCAACTGGTGGTATTTATGAGAAGGCATGTGGCTGCAATTATAGAAATAAGCAAAAAGACCTCAATGGCAGCCAGAAAATGGGTGGTGCTGACCTACAGAAAGCTATGAAGGTGGTTATATATTGATAGAACACAGTACCCTAGAAGCAAGATGGATCAGCAACACAGAGGGTTATTAGTCTATACAATCAAAATAATTCAAGGATCGATGATCAGGAAGCTGAGGAGATCCAATCCAGTAAAATCATGACTCCTTGCCACTTTCTAGCTCTGAGCCACACCTTAGACCAAGAACCCAATGACTGAAAGAAATACCAGGTCCTTAGGAGGAGAACTCTGTAGTAATTACAAGTATTTATTGTAATGATTCCCTCAGTCTTTCCCCAGATGTAACTATGATCATTGATGCAGGTAACTACACTGGGAAAAGGGGAATACTCAAACTGCACAGATATTTGAAAATGTTGGACACAAAATCTGAGTTGATACTGATATTTGGGAACTTGAAACATGATTATGGTGCCCCTGTTAGAATGAGGATGTATGGAGATCAGCTAAAGAACTCTGGTCTAGGTCCAGCTCACCAGTAGATTCACTGAGCTCAAGTGTTCACCCAGTGGTCACTTTCCCCAGCCACCAAATAAATAATTAGAATACATATACTTGCTAGTTAGCAGAACTGACACATTAGTTCCTTGGTCTGTGGGATAAGAACTATCAGAGTGGGGAAAGCCAAGAGGAAGACTCTGAAAACTCCCCTCAAAAACCTAGCTAAAATAGTTAATGCAAACCAATATTTTATCTGGGTATTGGTGGAAATTGGTGCCTCCCTTAAAAAACTAAGTTATGCAGAAGTGATGGTTCTGATTATATATCACTAAGTCTGATCTAGGTACTGACACTGCAGAATGTCTGCTTTTCCAGCAACTGAGCTTCTGATTTGGTACCATGCCTCAGTGAAACCAACCAGCACTTGGTGGCAAGTACTGGTGGCTAACATCACTGTTGGAAGGTTTGTAAAGTTTGTTCCATCAACAAGGAATCCCACAAAGTATCACTTCAGTGCAAGGGATTCCTTTCACAGCAAAGGAGGTCCAGCAGTGATACATTACCATGGAATCCACTGGTCCTACCACATACTGCACCACTCAACCTGAGGCATCAGTTTCTGATACCCAGAAAGAACAGGGTCTCATCTTCCAGTCATAGTATATACTCTAAATCAACAATATATGTCGGGGTGCTGTGATGCCAGCAAATAGAGTGCAAGAACCCAGGGATAGAACTAGAAGGGTTATTGTTGTGTTCACTGATCCACTTGGGAAATATTTGATTTCCATTCCTGCAACTCCAAGCACTATGGATATAAAGGTTCTGGATCCCAGATGGAAGCACTTTCACTTCCATGAAATTTTAAGCCATGGCTACCCCCTAGTCACTTCAGGCTCTTCTTGTTGAAAATTCAGCAGACCAGGGAAGGAGACACCATCCTGATGGAGCTATTTGACCCTGATTATCAAGAGGAGGTAGGGCTGCTATTACACCTGGAGGCAGAAAGAATGTATGACACTTAGTTATCCTTGGGCTGCTTGGTGCGGCCTTAATCAATCTCAGTAGTAAATGAAAAGTGTAGCGGCCATATCCTGAACTAGGGGCTCAGACCTCATATAGATGTTAGTGTCAGCAAGACTAGCAGAGATACTAGGTGAAATTGAGGTGTGATTAGCATGAGTAGTAGTACAGGAAGATGATGAGTATCATTTGTTGTCCCAACACTAACTACAGGGGCAGGGACTATAGTTTGCCCCACTAATCTTGCCCCACTAATCTGTCCCCACCACCCCTCTCCGTTTCAGGACTGAGAAACTCATTCTCTCAGTCACTGGCATTATTACCCCTCTATGACACACAGATGAGTCCTTGTCCAGGGATTACCCTTGGCCACCTCCTAGTGTTAGCCCACACCAAATATTTACCTGGTCAATGAGTTGGCATAAAGTTCCAACCTCCTTTCCCCAGTTTTGGACGTACCTGAAAGACCATTCCAGCTTTAGACCTCCCTGTGGAATAAGTTGTGTGTTTTGTTGAAACTCTATCACAGTTCAACTTCTTCCTCTGCTCAATCCTCCTTCCCTCACTCCCTACAACTATTGTTCTTAAGAGCCCACCTCAATAAACCTCTTGCACACAAATCACTGTCTAAAAGTCTGTTTCTCGGTAAACTAAAATTATGAGAGTGACAGATCATTTTCATCCAATCTGAGATGCTCTTTTGATCAATAAATTTAACTTATTTACATTTATTGCAATTACAGCTGTATTATGGCTGTTTTAGCCATCTTATTTCATGTTACATATTTACCACATTCTCTATTTCTTTTTTCTCTGTTCATGCTTTTTGTTTATTTGAAAGTTTTGCGTTATATTTTTATACCATTTAAAATTAGGCTTAATTTATTTGACTCATTTATGTTTAATATTTCATTTCAATTTTCTAAATGTATTATCATTTATATCTTCTTCATGGAAAAGATAAGTGCTTAGTAACGTGTCCTACTCTTACTTCATGTTTGTGCCATAGGACTTTACTTCTGGATTGTCATTTATACACATTTTTGGGGCAGATTTTTTAAAGAAGATATTAAATTCTACTAAATTATTTACTCATCCTTAGTCCTCATATATCTTGTCACATCCTACCAGAATTCTTGCTCTAGTTTTTAATGAAATACTTCATCTGAGATTCCTTTTAAAATTAGTAAACTAAATTGATAAAACTTCTGAGGTCTTATATGCCTGGGAATGATTGTGTATTACTCTCACATTTGTGTAAAGAGTTAGACAAATATAAAATTCTATGTTAGAGTTTCTTTTCTTTGAAAATATTATTTCATCCTTGTTTTTAAAGTTTTTGAGAAGTCTGACACCAATCCAAATTTTGTACTTATGGAAGTAATCTATTTCTTTCTCTATAAGTTTTTAGAGCCTCCCTTTCCCCTGTCTTTTATTGATATTCTTAAGATTCAGTTTAATGTTTCTAAGAGGTTTTTTGTGGTTTTTTTGGTTAGTTTTACTTTGTTCTATTCATTATTTTTTGTTTGGCATTCTATGTTTTCCTTTAAAATGACAGTTTCTTTTTTTAATCTGAGAAATTAGGATAATTTATTTCTTCAACTATTTCCTTCTATTTATTCATTGTTTATTTTTCTCTGTCTATGGAAAATCCATTATACATCTACTGAGAATTCCTCTAGCCTTCACATGTCTTAACTCTTAATTTTCCTTCTTTCTATCCCTTACTGATCTTTTCCTAAGATATATGAAAAGAGTTTCTAAATCTGATCTTTCAGTTTACTAATTCATGCTTTGGTTGTTTTCTTTCTGCTGTTCATCCATTCATTAAGTTCTCTGTTCAAATTATTATACATTTCATACCCAGTATTTTGAATTAGTTCTTTTTTATAACCACTTACTCCTGTTATACCAATATATTTTTTTTAATCTTTTGAAGATAATCTCTTTTCTTTTTAAAAAATCCTTTTTTCATCTGGTCGAGAAATTCTGCTTCTTCTCATACAAGATGTTAAATATCTGTCTTCTGAAGCAATTGTCTTCCTCAGATAAATTGCTATGCGTCCCTCCAGTCATCTTTCCCCTGGACATATCAACCACGAGGCTGATAATGAGTGTGGGAGAAGTAGCTAAAGTAGCCCAGGCCCTACTTAGCAGCCACCCTTAAATTTAGTACTTGGGAATAGAAGTGTCTCAAGGTAGAGAGTCTTTACAAACTGTTCCACACCAGGCAAATTTATTTACCAGGCAAATTTACCTCCACCAATATTATCTTACTGGGATATAATTTTCTCACCTTCAGTTTCATAAAAAGAGGTGGGGATAAGAAGTAGTAAATGGCAATGGCCAACCAATCTACTTATATTTCTTGTTATCTACACCCCATCTCAGCTCGATGATATTTTAATACGATCCCACGCCCAAGCTAAAACAGCACTGCTGTTTTTCTATCTTGCATTAATTACTGGCTGGACAATGGTTTTCCAAAGCAATACCAGTGGAAGACAGGGAGCAGGGAGACATCACAACTAAAGATTTGTCCTTGTGCCTCTCTCCCTCTCATTGCACCTTGTTCTCTTCTACTTTGGAGGACTGTTTCTCCCTTACACTAGAATATAACCAACTCTGTTTCCCAAGATTTTTAACAGTAAATGAATACTCCTACCAAGAAATGGAAAGTATTAAACATTTAATAAGTGTGTAACGTAAATATTCTACTTAGATCCATCAACCTCCCTCCCACTTCTGCGCATCTCTAGGATTGAGCTAGGGAGTGAGGCATGGCAGCTCATGTTAGTTTGTAACCCTGTCCATCATCAGTTATCTGTGTCATTTAGATGTATTTCTTAAAAATCAGGTTTCTGAAAGCTCTTTCAATTTCTCAAAATACATAAAAGCACCCATTACTCTATGTGAGTTTTCAGTTTTCTGCCTGAAAAATGATATAATATTAATCTATGTACCTTATTTAATAGAAATAGGAACCAAAAAAACAACCTGAGGCTAATTAAGCATAAACTACCTCAAGCTTTAATTCTGGCACTATTTCAATTCTCAGTTCTTTGTTTATGATTCATATAATAGTTCGCTTTAGACAAATTAATTAGTTGTGTGTGTCAAGCTAGCTAAATGCATGCTAAATATTTTCCCTAGAGAACTAAGTTGAAACTGGGTGCTATTAAAACCTTCAAATGAACAAAATCTGTTTTTAACAAGTCACACATTATTAACTGGAACTGGATAGTGAGGCATATTTTTGGATGCTTGCCGAGAATAATTATGGAACTTCTTTCTTATTTTACTGGAACAAGACAAGTTAATCAAGAAAAGCTAATCCAGTTCATTATGGCCAAAGCTTGAAAGCATGGCCATACACTACTCACCTTACCAGTTTGGGCTAGTGTTGAAAAAGTAAGTGGGATCCAGGGATTATGCTTATGCTATAGTTGATACTTTAGAGAGATCTTTGCCAATTAATTCTTTTTTTTTTTTTTGCGGTACGCGGGCCTCTCACTGTTGTGGCCTCTCCCGTTGCGGAGCACAGGCTCCGGACGCACAGGCCCAGCGGCCATGGCTCACGGGCCCAGCCGCTCCGCGGCATGTGGGATCCTCCCGGACCGGGGCACGAACCCGTGTCCCCTGCATCGGCAGGCGGACTCTCAACCACTGCGCCACCAGGGAAGCCCCCAATTTATTCATTTTAAGTAGGCAAAACATTGGCTATCCAGAAAAAGAATATTATTGACCCAAAGTCACACAGCTGGTTAGTGGCAAGGCCAGAATTATGAAATAAATGCTTATTCTGCCGTGTCCAAAAATGGCTAAAAAACAATGCTTATTCAGTAAGTTTTATTATATATCTTTCTACATTAAATCCAGATAGTACTTTAAAAAAAACTTGTTATAAAATATGTATAATTTTTTAAATAAAAATATGTTTCCAAATAATGGAGTCATTGCCAGGAATGATTCATTTTCTGCCATAATATACTTTTTTTCTGATTTGTGTTTGTTTAGCATCCACTCACTCTTCTTCTTTTAGTACTTTAAGGAATTATCTTGCCTCTATTATGCACAGTCATGGTAGAACTCTTATTCAGTGTGTTACTGCTTACCCCCTAACCTAAGCAAGTTTAATCAGATTCTCTCTTTGAAGACTTTAATTCTTGAAAAGCATGATGCTGGTGCAGGAAAAAATATCAGGTGAAGCATGTTCATTTGGAGTAGTTATTGTAATCTAAACCCACAGATCTTCTAAGTCTACAAGTAGCTTGACTCTTTAGTCTTCTCATCACCCTTCTAATCACCTTCCCATTGCTCTTCTCTCATCCAGCTAACTGATGTCCATTTTTCTCTGTATGAATTAGCTAGAATTAGTTTCTACTGCTTGCAGTCATTGGGGTCTAACTGATCACTTGTTATCTCTGTGTCTGAATCAGGATGTAACCTGAACTACATTGTTATTTGTAGCCAGGAATGATGTTGTTCCAAATAAGAATTGAGCTGGAAAAAAAAAAAAAAAAAAGAATTGAGCTGGAACTATTTATATGTCCTACTGTTTCATTTGCTTGATCTTATATAAAAAAACCACAAAGAACATATGAGTTGACATAACTGTGAGCAAAACTTATTTATGATTACTAGACAAATCTAGCCCTAATACTCACCTTAACTCAGTATCCAAATGAAAAGAAGCAACTGCTCTCATGCTTGAGGCTCAAGAGAAACACAAATGTATTACGGGTACTCTAAGGAAGGCTCATAAGAATAAGTCTTAGACATGGAGAGATTTCATACAATCTGCTTTTACTATTGAATTTTAAAATTTTGGTTGCCATGATGATATCTATTTTAAAGAAATGGCAGACTGAATATGTGTGTTATCAGAGACTCTTCCGAGTCATTCTGTTGAACTGAGAGTGAGATCTAATTCTTTATTTGAGGCAACACGTTTTTTGGGCATGAAAAGATGGTAAACAGAATTTAAAATGTGAATGCATGGACTAGATTAAAATGAGAGGTAAAGTTTGCACTAATCTAATAGAAAAAGCATTTGAGTAAAATGCTTTTGCATGGATGAAATTTTACATGAGTCTTTAAAAATTGTTCCAAACCTTTATCCACTCTCCACATCAGAAGATCTTAAAAGATAAAAGGACACACTAGCAATTTACAAGTATGCCTGGACTGGAGGGCCTTGATGATTCTATTAACACAGGCTTTGAAGTAGCTTAATATAAAGCACATATGCTGTCTATAAATACAGCTTATGGTTGGCAAATATTCTAATAAAATTGATTTTGTTCATACCAAGGGAAATGGTCTTGCAATGGATGAAACGGCCTTTAAAAATACAATAAAGCATTTTAGTATCTATGTCTGCTCTCAAAATTTTCAAAATGTCATCCAAAAGAAGTCTACAACTTTGTGTAACCAAATCCCTTTATCAAGTGTGTCAGTGTATGTCAAGTCAGATTGCTCAGGCAGCAAAATCAATGGCATCACAACATCAATTTTCCAAGATTTTAAAACATCTACTTTTGACAAAAAGTCAAATAACAGAAAAGTGTCAATTACCATAGATTGGATAAAAGAACCACAATGACTTTTTCCAGGAAAAAAATACAGCATTGTCTGGCAACTTTTTGCACTATGATAATAAACACCTAACAAATAAAAAAAGGGATTGTGATATCCGGATTACCTAGGGCGTGAGGAAACAGACACTCTCAAAAACCATTGGTGGAGAGTAAAAATTGAAACTCTTTTTGAAAGAAACATCTTCAACGTGTCTACCCCCTGACATAGCAATTGCGCTCCTGGGAATTTAGTTCTACAGGAGGCATTTGTGTAGTGATTCAGTGTATTCTCATGTGAGACTTCCTGAATTCAACCCTGGTTCTGTATCATACAAGTTAGGGGAAACCTCAGGGCAGAGAACTTCAGAGCCACTGCTGGTAAGAGATGTTCAAACTGGTTGTCAGCCCCAACTTGCCACTTCAAACAGGTGTTCCTGTGCAAGGAACATCCTGTATCATCTGGAAAGAGTAGGCAAGGAGTATCAACTTTATAGGGTTATTGTGAGGTTCAAACGAGATTATCTGTATAAAGTGTAGTGCCTGGCACACAGTAAACACTCAATGATAGTTGTTATTTTCTTATCATACTCTACAGAAAATCAGTGTTTGAAGAAAATTATTGTGATGTTTATTGCAGCACTGCTTATAAAAGTAAAGATTTTGAAGTAATCTATATATCATTCAAAATCTAGTACAGCCTTGGCATTCTATTGACTTTCTTTTTCTCCAGTGTTTTATTGAGGTAAAATGCACATAACACAGAATTTACTACTTAACCATTTTAAAGTGTACAGTTCAGTGGGATTAAGAACATGCGTGTTGGGCTTCCCTGGTGGCGCAGTGGTAGAGAGTCCGCCTGCCGATGCAGGGGACACAGGTTCGTGCCCCGGTCCGGGAGGATCCCACATGCCGCGGAGCGGCTGGGCCCGTGAGCCATGGCCGCTGAGCCTGCGCGTCCGGAGCCTATGCTCTGCAATGGGAGAGGCCACAACAGTGAGAGGCCTGCGTACCGCAAAAAAAAAAAAAAAAAAAAAAAAGAACACGCGTGTTGCTGTGCAACCACCACCGCCATCCGTGCCAAGGACTCTTCATCTTGAAAAACTGAAACTCAATAAACTTAAAAAATGATGAGGTGGATCTATGGGTAATACCGTAGAAAGATGTACTGTACATGACATATTATTAGAAGGAAAGTTGGAGAGTTGTAGTATAATCTGGATCTATTTTCCAATATGACAGAGAGTGGGAGAAAGTGTATTTAAGGGATTATCCTGTCAGCACTAATTTTCTGGAAATTGCCTTTCCTCCCATTCAGTGGTTAGCAGAGAAGCTTCCCTGTTAGTACGATGTGACACAGTATAATGATCATCATTGCTATCTCATTATTATGCTGATTAAATGAATTAATACTTGTATAGCGGTTAGATCACTGCTGGGCACTTAGTAAATGTCACAGAAATGTTTCTATTCTTTTTTTCTAAAAACGCTTTTTATTTTATTTTTTTAAATTTGTTTATTTATTTTTGGCTTCGTTGTGTCTTCGTTGCTGTGCGCAGGTTTTCGCTAGTTTTGGTGACCGGGGGCTACTCTTCGTTGTGGTGAGCAGGCTTCTCATTGTGGTGGCTTCTCTTGTTGCGGAGCATGGGCTCTAGGCACGCGGGCTTCAATAGTGTGGCATGCGGGCTCAGTAGTTGTGGCTCGCGGGTTCTAGAGCGCAGGCTCAGTAGTTGTGGCGCACGGGTTTAGTTGCTCCACAGCATGTGGGATCTTCCCGGACCAGGGATCAAACCCATGTCCCCTGAATTGCCAGGCGGATTCTTAACCACTGCGCCACCAGGGAAGTCCCTCTATTCTTGATACAATGAAAGTTTGGAAAAGGTCTTCTCGATATGTGTCCTCTAAGATAGATAGGAGAATAATAGCCACTGAGAAACTATTCTTTTAGTTACCTTGATTTTATAAAACTGCTGCTACTACTACTAAAAGTGACAAAAGCAACATGAAAGTAATAGCTAATATTTCTTGAAATCCCCTGTGTCAGGCACTGGGCCAGTGCTCAACTAGCACTATCTTATGTAATCTTAACAAGGCTATGGAGTAGATACAAATATTCCTGCTTCACATATGAAGAAATGAAAGCTTAGAGGGTTTAAATAATTTTCCCGCTAAGTGTTAGAACCAGGTTATAGGGTCACAGATGTCCTATTTCTAGAGGCGCTTTCTTAATTATCATTAAGCATCATAACCCCATAATGTACTGCATATAAATGCACACATGTATGTTTACTGCACACGTGTGTGCATATGTACTATAATGTAACAAAGAATTAGATCCAGCTATGTGCCAAGTTTTAGAATGCTAAACCATTGACATTTTCTAGACCATCATCTATACACCCTACTTCTCATTGTATTCCACTCATTTATTTATGTGTCATCTCTCCTGGACAGGTACAATTTTTTTCATCTGTGTACACCTCTGGTTTAACAAGTAGTGCATACATAATAAATTTCACTAAATTTTATAACATTGAAATAGAATTTAGAAATGTTTTAAAATAGCAAATCCTATAGTCTCCATTCTGCTTACATTTTTGGAGACCTTTGCCGTTGGGATTTGACTCTCAAACCGAACCTCTTGCGTATACAACTTCCTCAGGATTACTTTCCTTGTATATTTTCTGCATTACTCACATATAAAGTGACCAGTCTGCCCCCTCCAGTTACAATGACTGAGTCCTGTCTAGATAATTCTTAAGACATTTTGACATACTCAACTCACTAATTTGTTTTTCCCTAACTAAAATGTTAGGATTAACTCTATACCATATCTATAAAAATATCTATTTTTAATTTAAGAGTTATACACCATTTAAAAATACCTCTAGTCAAAACAGAACTTCAAAGTAACATTATACAGTCATTCCTCCATTCACATCCCAAAGAAGCCCTCCATACCTTCATACTGTGAGCTTCATTTCCAAAGCTTCACTACAGTGTAAGGACAAGCCTTCAGAGACAACTTATGTGTTTCTTCACTCTTTCTCTAGGAGTTTCACAATCTGCTTCTGAAACTTAATCGAAAGAAATGCTTCATAGTATCTTGTAATTTCTCTGCTGTTTTATTTCCTCTAATATTCAGCACAAAGATGCAAAGAAGAAAAAAACCATGTACATAGGTGTGTGGTAAGCTGGATTTCTGTAAATCTTTGAATAACTATTTCCAATCTAGGAAGAAACCACAACTACCTTCAGAACTCTTTATACACTTGGGCCATCCCTCTGGGGAGGCTACTCTATTTATATTCTGTTATTCCCCTCAGATAGCATATAAAATAAACTTTGCTCAGAACTTGCCATTGTTTAAGATAAATATTTAAGCTTATATTTTATTCTAAAGCAAGAAAGAAGTGATTTTATCTAACAGCCATAAGGGCAATAGTTGCCGTAATAATAATAATAATATTATTATTATGACAATAATAATAATCTTCTGTTTATTGAGACCTTGCACATTATATGTATCATCTCAGTTAATTCTTACAACAACTTGATTATGTAAATATTTTTATTACCATTTTGTTGCTAAGGAAAACTAAGACTCAGATTAATTGCCAAAAGTCACACAGCTAACTACTTACCCATACATACTTACCAGGCCTCTTTGATTCTAATACCTACATTAGGTACTTATTATGATTCAAGATTTTTTTAAATAATATGGTAGAAATCACGAATAAATGAATAATCTCCAGGATAAAGTGAATCATAAAGCTCATAGGGGATATGCTATTACATAACATATCAATTGGTATGGAATTTTAAAGGGTAAAAAGACTCTGATCTGAAGAGGCAAGCACTGATTCATGTAAGGCTAGTGTTTGCTGCTATTTGGTCTACTTCCAAAAGTAGAAATACTAACAAGCTTACCAAAGTTTAAAGATCTCATTTGCCTCCCAACCTCACCTGTTCTATTTTTTCCTACACTTAACTTGTCTCTCCCCTCTTTAACACAAATGTCTTAATCTTTCCCTAACATACCTGTCTCAGGAATTTGATACACTGTTCCCATCTCCCTCAGTATTTACACAGTTGACTCTTTTTTTTTAAATCCTTCAAGTTTCAATATAATTGTCACTTCCTCTGAAATGCTATTACTGGTCTCTCTACCTAAGCAAGTCCCATCTTTCTTTGCACCCTGTTTGTTTCCCTCATAAGTTGTAATTTGCTATATTTTTACAGGGTGCTTACTTGTTTATTGTCTGCGTGGAAGCTTACTGGTAAACCTAGTGTCTGTTTTTACACCATTGTACATCCAGAGTCTAACTAAAGCCTGCTCACTAGTTGTTGAATGAATAAATTATACATTAAACATAAGCTTATAATGTGGAGTGAATAACATTAAATAACTAACATATATATATAATGTTAAGGCAACCTCTGACATGTCAATTTATCATATCTCCACTTGCGATGTCTCATTTTTCCAACATTTCTTATCATAAACAAGCTCCCCTTACAATAGTGACCAAAACTCATAGTTGTATAATCTCACCATGACAGTGAAGTCCAATTGACCTTGACATCACACTAAACCAGCAGTCACTGGGTCATAGCAACCAGAGGTGATGAGAAAATGAGGAAGGATGATTCATACACTGGAGAAACTTTTGATTGCGTAAATACAGGATAAGACCTATTGAATTCATATGGATGTAAGACCATTAGAACATTTTACATATTGAAGAAAAGGACCAGTTGAAACACTTCAGGACACTATGGGGCCTTCCCAGGGGAAGACCACCTCTCCCCTGCCTTGTCCCCCACCTTTGTTTATAGAAAACTTTAGCCTCCTAGGCCTTCTCCAAGTTTCAAAGAGCAAATTTAATCAGAGAGGTGAGAAAAAGCAGAAACAAAGAAAAGCAGTCAAACAAGACAAAATAATAATAGTTTAGCCATAAAACAAGGTCAAGGACCTTTGATTCCTCCTCAAGGGCTATAGATAATATCCTGAGCCATATCTTTGAGTTGTTTTGCAGATACTAAAACCCTCGACCAGGTGTAAGAAGTTAACTGCATGCTCACCACCAGCATGTTGACCCCAGACTGGTTGGAACCAGAAGGTTGATGACTGAGATTCCTGAAACATCACTCTGTTACCTCCGCATTAACCAATCAGAGAATTATGCATGAGTTGATCATACTCCCTGTGATCCTTTCCCTCCCACTGTCTTTAAAAATCCTTCCCTGAAAGCCATCAGGGAGCTTTGAGTCTTTTGAGCATGAGCTGCCTATTCTCCTTGCTTGACCATGAAATAAATGCTGTACTTTCCTTCACCACAACCTGGTGTCAGTAGATTAGCTTTGCTGTGCATCAATCAAGTGGGTCCAAGTTTGGTTCAATAACACAGTGGGGCATCCAAGGAAACTATTTTCAGGACAAAGATATTTTGTTTTCTTAAGAAAAGAAATGGATTGGCATAAGATAAGATTTCAACATAAGCTGCAAACACCAAAAGAAGTGATGCCTTCACTCATCAAAGTTGGACTTGCATCCACTGTCTAGGAGCCATTTATATTGTAAGCCCTAGGCCTTCTTATTGACTTAATGTTTTCAAACACTCAGAGGACATTGGGAATATTGAATCTCAGTTCTGAGGGGGAAAAGTTCTTATCATTAATTAATTGATTCAGACTGTATACCCTCCATGTTCATGGTGCTCTGTAAAGACCTGATTGCTCCAACCCTGTCATGTTATTAGCAAAAATCCATAGTCCTGAGCCAAGGACCACAGGTGTTGTGAAGACTAAGAAAAAGATCTGAAAACAGCTTGCTGTTTTGCGTCTGAGTGTTTGTGCTGATAAGGACATCATGCAATAAATCTTCAAGAGGATTAAGTTGTCTCCAACCTAAAATCCACCATGCCTGACAGATCTTCTGCTCTTGCTTTTGCTATACTTTCCTAATGGATCTGGTGTCTGGTAGGTGCATCTCGCTGTTCTCTTCTCTCCATATACTTACATCTTCAAATTTTATTTTATCTATAGTCCACTCCTCTGAACGTCACTCTCATCTGTACAACTTCCCATTCAAGGTTACTCCCTGGAAACATCAAAATTAACATCTGTAAAATGAACTCTGAGTTTCAACATCCCCCAAACTTTACCCTCCTCAGGTGTTTTCTACCTCAGCAAATGACACAAACCTAAGTGACATTCTTGATCTGTGTTTTCTCTCTCCATATTCAGTCTGCTATCAAATCATATAAGCTCTATCTTCATGTTGTATTAAAAAATACTCCCCATTCTTCACTGTACATCATGCAAGCCACCATCATGTCTCCTCTGCACACATGTCTCCTCCTAATGGTTTCTCAATTCTACTTCACATCATTTATCATGCATTTGCCACATGATAGCCATAATTATCCTTTAAAACATGAATCATGTAAAGACACTCTGTTATTCACCATAGCCCCCATGGCTTTCTGTTTCATTCAAAACTCAGTCCGAAGATCTGACCATGACCTACAAAACTCTACACGATGTAACTCTCTGGGCGCCAACCACATCAGCTTCCTGATATTCTTCAAACACACCAAACATGCTCTCCCTCCCTCACCACTCCCAGAATTGTGTTGTTCCCTCTACCTGGAGAGTTTTTTTCTGGATAGTCCCATGGACAATTCCACCACGTAATTTCCCTAGTCTCCTCTTCAGAGACACAATTTCTTTCCAAGTCATAAAGAATGAAAAGAAAAATCACCCCTCCCTTTTGCTCTATCTCTGCTTTATTGTTTTCTATATAACCTTATAATAGTATGCAATGCTATATATTATTAAGTGACTACCCATCACTCTGTAACATATGTTTCATAAGGAAAGGAATGTTTTGTTCACCTCAGTATCCCCAGCACCTGGAGTAATGTCAGGAACATACTAGAAATTCAGAAAATATTTGTTGAATAAATACATAACTCCAGAAATGCACCCTAAATCTGGTTATCTCAGGATTACCAGATGGCTTTTATAGCAACTAAATGGAGATTCCTGGGAAAATCCTCAGGCCACCACATAATTTTGAGAAGACCATGCTTCTGGAATTTTATTCCAGCTCTGGCTTGTTATTTGCTCCCTACTTGCTACTCTAATATGCTACATGACTAAATGTGGCAACTAAGTAACCAATTACCTGCCTTTATGATTTTTACCCTCTATAACGTTATAATAAAGAAGAAGGCAAGGCAAACATTCATTAGATACAACATGGTACTATAGAATTAGATAAAAATTAATAAGACCTTCCAATATATATTTTAAAATTTCTTAAGTGCTTTCTCACTTACTTCCTATTATTCAATTGTCTTTAATATATTTCTAGGTCAACTTAATATTTCCTGTTTTCCTTTTATGAGGATAGTACCAGCTTCTGATGGTACCGACTTCTGGGTGAAAATGCAACTCTAACCATTTTATTAACTTCAACTTAAAAATGCAGACTTTAATTGCTACACAAAGAATGTGCCATATTTTCACCAGAGCTGCTGCATTTCTTGACTACTGAGCAAACTTCACTTGAAGCTACAACTAAATAATCTATGCTGAAATTCTGGTTCACATTGTGGCAATGATAACATTTCATGATGTTTTGTTTTGCCCACCAGCTGAGTAGGGTAGTCTTGGGGAGAATTTTTAAGCTAATTAGGCCTGCATATTTCTAAGATACCTGCAAACTTGCCCAACTAATTTTGCCTTCAGATTGTCCTAATTTCTCTCTAACATTCCCAATAGTCCTTTATTTAAGGAATGAATACAGGCTTTTTTCTGATGCAAATTGTCTCCAGACTGTGCCTATGCAATTAAATAGAATAGATGTTTGAGATATTTATATAGATTGTTCAAGTTTAGGGCACATTTGTATGATTTGTTTTTATGTAACATATATGTTACACACATATCTCACATATATGTTATTGATATATGTGTATGTGTGTAACAAAATTCATTAATTCATCAATTCAATAAATACTTATGAGCACCTATAATATTACAGGCATTGTTATAGTCCAAAGGGTAGTGTGACAAAGAAAACAGACAAAAATACTTTTGGAACTTATTTTCCATGAAGGGGGGATGTAGATAAGACACAGACAAATAAGTAAAATATAAAGTACATTAGATGGTGATAACTGTCAAGGAGGAAATGTGGAGCAGGAAAAAGTAATATAAAACATAGACATAGTGTAATTTTAGGGAGAATGACCAGAGCATGTTTCACAGAGGTGTATTTTGGTAAACACAAGAGTGAGGTGAGGGCTCTGTTCAGATATCTGGTGGAAAGTACTCTGGGCAGAGGAAATAGTGATTGCCAAGGACCAAAAGAGCGTGCCTGGGGCTTCAAGGGGCAGCAAGGAGTTAGTGAGGCTGGAGCAGATTGAGACAAAAGAAGAGGAGGTCAGAGAGGTTGGGGGAGGGTGCTGCAAATAATGAAGGTCATCTAGGTTGTTGTTAGGACTTTGATTTTTGTTTTAAGTGGAATGTGAAATCATTGGAAAGTTTCTAGCAAAGAAGTGATGTGCTCTGGCTTACATTTTAAGAGAATTGCTTTGGCAGCTGTGTTGAATAGACCACAGAATAGGGCAAGGGTAGAAGCAAGGACAGCAGGTAGGTTCTTGTCTAATCAAGATGCAAGGTGAGGATAGTTTTGATGGCAACCCTGGAGTCTACAACAGGTCACATTATGCAAGTAGAGTCCAATATGGTGATAGACCACATGTGGCATTTGAGGGTAAGAAATGGGTCAAGGATTTGACCCATATGAAAGTTGTTGATCTGAGCAACAAAATAGATAACATTTGTTAAGTTAAATGAGAGAAAGTTGAAGGACAAGTAAGAGTGAATGGTATTAATATCATTGGTTCAGGGTAGATTGTGTTAAATTTGAGATGTGTTTTTGACATCCAAGTGGAGATGTCAAGTAGGCTGTTGAGTATATGAGTTTGGAGCTCAGGGGTAAAGTTTGTATTGAAAAAATAAATGTTCAAGATCTAAATGGCATTAAAATCATCAGAGTGGATGAGATCGCCAAGGCAGTGAATGTAGATTGGGAAGGAAAGAAGTCCATGTCCTAATCCCAAGGACACTACGGCTTTAAGAGGGCAGAGAGACGATGAAGAATAGTGTCTATAAAGGTAGAAACTGGAGCAAATGTGTTTTCTGACAGAGTTATCAGTGTGTCATAGTTCTGGATAGGTCGACTGAGACCGTTGAATCTAGCAACACAGTTTGTCTTCTACATAAAAAATGTTAATTTATCCAGATGACTCCACATGTTAGTATAAAAATGAATCTTCAAAAATACCATGATAAGAGCAATGTAATTATTCATGTAATTCTTTATTACATCTACTGCTGCCTCAAATTCACCTAGACTGGACTCTGAGCAGAGAGGCTGGTAGATTAACATTGGCATCTGACAATTTCATACAAATCACCACCTTTAAAATAAACTACTGATATATGTAGAACATTTAATATTTACAATGGCTTACAAGTGCATTATTGAAGGTGTAACATTCAACATATGGGAATGGTAAATATTATCATTATTAATATCATTTTACAGATGTGGAACAAGAGCCTCTAAAGGAGGCAGTTTCACTTTACATGTGTTGAAAATGGAATTTAACTACTGTCATTTGGCTCCACAAGCCAAGGTTTTCCTCTTATACCATTTTTTTGCAGAAGGATGAGTCCATTGACTCAAAAAAGTAGAATATGTATGTGTACGTATGAATACGGGCATTTATTAGTTTGTATATATATTTTTATATATAGTGTGTATATGTGTATATATTCATGTGTAGTTGTTGTCATTGTTTATCTGCTTTTCTATTGCTCTGCTCACATTCCTTTAATCATTTACCCCACAGCCATCAGCAAGCAAGCATTTGGGAAAGAGACAGGGATTGCAACCTCTGCTGTAGCAAATAGACCAAGTGCTTTGGAACTAAGGGTTAAAACTTCAGCTGTCAAAATTTCTACCTGCATGATCTTGGTGTACTCACTTATCATTTCTGGCCTCAATTTCTTTATCTGTATAATGTAGATTGTCATATCTACCTAAGATTTTAAACAATCAAAACTCTGTAAGGGGGGAGAGGGATAAATTGGGAGACTGGGATTGACATATACACACATATATATAAAATAGATAACTAATAACAACCTACTGTATAGCACAGGGAACTCTACTCAATACTCTGTAATGGCCTATATGGCAAAAGAATCTAAAAAAGAGTGGATATATGTATGTGTGTAACTGATTCACTTTGCTGTACACCTGAAATTAGCACAGCATTGTAAATCAACTATACTCCAATAGGAATTTTTTTAAATACCACAAAAATAAACCACACACAATGTGTAAATTTGTCCACTTAACCCTTCTAAGGCTAGGCTGGTTACCATTAGTACGTGCTTCCATACACTCCTTAGCATTTATCACACGCTCTTGTAACTATGAGCTTCCTGAATTAGCATTTTGAAGACAGTAGCTTTGCTGGTTTTTTTTCCATTTTCTCCCAAGAATATGGTGAAATGATGCCTATACAATGAAAGCATAAAGCCCATGACATATGTTAAGTGTACAGTAAATAATAATATTATTAATGCCATTATTGTATTATCCAGATCCACAAAAAACAAACCCGTAATTTTGGTCCCAGTGGCAAGAAAGTTGATTAACAAAACTGCATTACCACAACAAGCTTTGCATCCAATCTGTACTTTTACTTACCATATACCCATGTTAACTAATGATCTCCCAAAGTTAATTTAGCAATGCTACTAGAAAAAAATCACTTTTAAGCTAATCCTACAGGTTGGCAAAACTCAAATTAAAGGTATTCAACTTCAGCTGATGTTTATCAGCTGGATAAGATATTCACTTATCCTTAATGTAAATCTCGCGACTTCCAAGCTTCCAGGGCCACGTTTTCATTTAATGTCTAATGAATCTGCACATTAGCTGATCTTAAAGTAGAGCTGAGTACATGTAACTGCTAAACCAATGCTTGTTAAGAGAATTACAGAATCAATGAATAAATACATGTGACAGCGATAATTATTAGCAAAAACAAAGATTAAAAAATACAGGGCTTCCCTGGTGGCGCGGTGGTTGCGCGTCCGCCTGCCGATGCAGGGGAACTGGGTTCGCGCCCCGGTCTGGGAGGATCCCACATGCCGCGGAGCGGCTGGGCCCGTGAACCGTGGCCGCTGAGCCTGCGCGTCCGGAGCCTGTGCTCCGCAACGGGAGAGGCCATGGCAGAGGAAGGCCCGCATACCACACACAAAAAAACATTTTTCTAGGTTATCAAATTCCAGAAAAATGACGTCCCTGCTTTTATTTTCCTACAAAGATCATAATCTTTTTTTTTACGCTATGCATGCTGTGAAATGTTTTTCTCTTATTAATTTCCTTTTTACACCAAGTTTTTAGACAGCTGAAAATTATGAGTTTGCAGAACAAGATGTACTTTCAGTTCCTAGTTTATGGCCGAGTACTGTGGCATGCACTATTATGAAAACAATTCTAAACTGTGCTTTATTATATTATATTGTGCAATTTATATTCTGAAGATACTATCAACACCAGAGAACAGACAAATTTAATAAAAGACACAGTGTTCCTGTTGTCATAATAGTTATTAAAATGAAACTCTTCCCAAAAGACATTTACAGTATCTTTTCAAAGATATTCTGCATACTTTGATGCATCAATTGGGGCTTCTAGATATGAATAGCAACATCATAGATCTTAGAAACATACTGTAGTAAGCTGGAAGGGGAGTGCCTTATAATTATCCAGGCTGGCTCCTTCATTTTACAGGAGAGGACATGGAGGCCGAGAGAGAACAATTGATGCAACCTAATTCATGTCTAAGTTGTGACTAGCCCTGAGGTGTCATGACTCCTATCCGAGGATTCCTTCCACTTTTATTGTCATTAATGGTAATAATTTTGTAGGGGATAAGTAACTCAATTATTATCTACTATTATTTTGATTATTTATCTCTTTATGTATTTTTTATCTGTCTCTTGATAGAATATAAGTTTCATGAGAGCAGGAAATTTTCTCATTTGGGATACTGCAGAATTCCCTATGCTTAGAGCATTCTAACACATAGAATTCATTCAATAAATATTTGTTAATAAATAAATAAAAATTTAATAGATATAATAGGTGCTACAAAAATTTATTAAAAATAAGGACTGACCTCTAAGAAGTACGGTCTAGAACTACGCACATACACACACACACACACACACACACACAAACACATGTATACAACATAAAGCAGAATATACTAAAAGCCACACAAATGGCATAAAGAAGTTGTAAAATAATTAAAACAGCCATGTGACTCTTGCAACAAGGAGTATACAAAAATTTCTAAGTAGCGATGAAGCTTAGGTAAAGTTACAAACTAAGATAATCATACAGGATATACCAGAGTTCTGTGACACCCTCAGCTCTTCTGGTTAGCTTTGGATGCTGGAGGGTAAGGATTCGCAGAGTTGATGTAGGGAAACTGAGCCTTAGGATGTCTGTGGGGTGAGTAGAAGCCAATATAAATGGTAAGAATATTTGGGAGACTAACAGGTTGCAGCCTGAGAATGGTTAAAAGATATTTGAAAAATAAACCAACATTTTTTAAAGATATGGAGTAAAAATGGTAGACAAATGTTAAATAAGAGACTATTGATAGTAAGAGGTAGGTTGTGATACATGGTCATGACTTTGTGAAGAGACGGTGCAAAGAAAGAAAGGGAAGGACGGAGGGAGGGAGGAAGGAGGACAGTTTCTAATTTTAGCTACATGATTTCCTAGTTATCTTACCTTGAACAAATTCCTTTCTGTCTGTCTCTAAAACTCATTGTCTCACTGTAAAGCAAGGAAAATAATACTTTTCTCATAAGATGGTTTGACAACTAAAGGAGATGATGCAAGTAAAGCTCTTAACACTATATGGAACCCAGAGAGTGCTCAAAAATGTGTAGCTATAAATATTAATTATTATATATTTTTGCAATAATGATAACAGTAAAGACACTCTATTAGATAAATTAAATAAAAGACAAATTGAGACATAGTCCTTGACTACAAGAAACCTATGGTGTAGTGCCACCAGAATCCTGGTTGTTTTAAATCTTGGAAAAAATTGGGTAGAAGATTAGAGAACTTAATTAGAGAACTTAAATATTAACCCAGCTTGCAAGTAATTGACAGCAAAATACAAGATTACAAATGAATAGAAATAAAATATTTTGACATAAAAAACAATAAACAAATATATAGCAATATTCAAAATGTTAATTAAGACTATCTTTTAATTGATTGATAATGGTAAAATGGAAATGGTAAAAACACAAAATGTATTGTACATTAGATGTCATAACTCACTTGATTATGAAAGAACACATTCTTCATTAAAAATAAGTCATGTGCATTATCTGTCCACTGATGTGCAATGTCATTTAAGACATTCCATCATTCTCTGCTTGAGCACTCTTCTATAATCTGATGAGGTGTCCAGGGAAGAGACAATGATAGCCAAGGCATTAAAATGTAATCAAGATATGCAAATTTGTATCTAAATGTGATTTGCTGGGAAAAAGAAATTAATCTAGGCATGGTCAAATAAACAATGTGTAATATGGATAATTAATCACCAAATTAGCAGCTACAGTCCCCTGAGGAAATTATGCAAATTGAAAAGGCCCCCATCCACTGACACAATTAGACCACTTAATGGCAAACTCTCAACAAAATAACCCTGGGGAACATCACAAAACAAATAGCCTAATCAACCTTAGTGTCCCAAACTCCATTGCAATGTTTAGTATTATTTAATATTGTTTCTTGCTGGTTTGAACTTATTCAGAAGGATTCCATCAAATTTTGCTAGAAAATATTCTAAGATTCCACACTATGGATAGTCTATTATGTAGTTCCCTCAAAGTCTAGTTTTCCTCTGTCAATCAAATATCTTATTAAAATCTGAAATCATGCAAATGATAAGGATTCCTGAATGAGCAAAGGCCAATTATACGTCTCCTATCAGTAACAGCAAAATCAAGGAAATATTGATACACTATGAAAATTTATGTCCTCTGTGGCCTGATGTCATCTGCTTATTAAACCAGCAACAAAGTAAGGATCTCTACACTTCCTTGGTAATAAATGTTGTCACTTCAGGTAAGAGTATTTTGTCTCTAAGAATGTTAGGGTGCTGTCCCATACCTGCCCCTAAAGCATGTACCAAGTAATCATACCTCTGTTCCCTTTACTCCACTTACACAAAAATAGGTGACGAAGTGACTCCTGCAGAACCCTTTGAGATCAGGCCTAAGAGGACGCATGAGACTCTGCTGCTAAATACCCCCCAAAATGTGACTCCACCTCTGGAAAGATCACAAAGCTGCCTGGATAGAAATAAAAGACCCTTCCCTCCCAGAAAAGGATTGATTGATTGATTGATTGATTGATTTTATTCATTTTATTTTTGGCTGCATTGGGTCTTCGTTGCTGCGCACAGGCTTTCTCTAGTTGCGGCGAGCAGGGGCTACTCTTCATTGTAGTGCATGGGCTTCTCATTGCGATGGCTTCTCTTGCTGTAGAGCATGGGCTCTAGGCTGTGGGCTTCAGTAGTTGTGGCTCACAGGCTCAGTAGTTGTGGTGCATGGCCTTAGTTGCTCCGTGGCATATGGGATCTTCCCGGACCAGGGATCGAACCCATGTCCCCTGCGTTGGCAGGTGGATTCTTAACCACTGCACCACTAGGGAAGCCCCCAGAAAAGGGTTTATTAGGTATTTTGTTATTATAATTTTGCTGCTGAAAAGACTAGTGACAGAGAAGAAATTATATTACCACTATGATTGCTGATGGGCTAGTTGTACCTATCATTTATAGATACTATGTATATTGCTTGGCTATATAGTTAGTACTGCCACTTAGCTCATTTACTCCTCCGAACACCCTAACGTGCCCAAGGTCAAAAAACTAAGGATTAGCAAACCAGGGCTACAGATTCTAGTCTCTTAACTCTCCAAGTGGCATGCTAAATACTATGCTTACTGCTATGTCAGGTGATATACATCCAAAATCCTGAAGTCAGGAAATAGCCAAAATGGGAATAAAACGAAGCAGTACTGTCCACTCTACTGAGACTCAGCTTTTCTATGTTCAGAAAACCATACCTGATGTGACAGCAGATGCTACTTACGCTGTCAATGTCCAATCCCTCAGGCTGTCTGGAAGGACTGATCCTGCCGCCCCGGCCCAAGAAGGCAATGAATCCCCTGACCCTGGGAAGTGGGAATTATAACCTTGACATATATTTTTGCTTCTTTAATTCTCATTCTCTATCATATCCCCAAACTTAAGAGTCCTGTAAAAGTCAGATGGGGGCTAGGATCTTCTTCCCTGCAAGACTTATCCAAGAGTTCATAGACAAACATCATAAATTAGAGCAATGACACTCCCCTTCTGCCTTCATTAACAAATGTAAAAGCCTGCATGTAGAACCACAGTCACCTAGTATTTTTAGCAGTGAAAGTATTATTATAAATCATCTAATTTAGTGATTTTTAAACAATGCTCTGTAGATCATGAGGGATTCGGAAGTGTACCTCAGGGGCTAACTATGGGGTGAGTGGGAGAGAGCAGGAGTCTGGGTCCCCCACCAACCTTCAACAACGTGTGCTTCTCTTACAGACTAGGTTATCGTGCATGATATCCTTTGAAGAAAGGGCTTCACAGCTCAGAATATTTTATTAATGTCCTCCCTCCCTAGTCCAACATTCTCACTTTATCTGAGAATCACCCTGTGTAAGCCGACTCCCTAAGGCCACACCTGAGTGACCAGCGTTCCAGCACTCTGTCAATGCCTGTTGCCACGTTGGTATTAAATCCTGTCTATGATTCAGCAGTGCCTGTGACTCTTTCTATACAAATGTTAAATATACTAATTTTTATCTTTAAGAGTTTCAGAGTCAGTCTTGATCAAACGTTGATTTGACTAGTGAATCTGATGACCAAGTTCTTTCTTTCACAGTCCATAAATTCTATGGAGACAACATTGTCTCTTCTGATTCTGTGCTTTTATACCAACATGATGATTGAGGTAGCACACTCCCAATTCATAGCCCCCCATCACTTTCCAATAATGACCTAGGAGTCTTCTGCCTGTTCAAACTACTCTAGTCTTATTACTCAATCACTCTGACCACTGCCTCCATTGCCTGCCTATGGTCTCACTCTAGTCTTTTGGATCTCATCTATATATCTGATTTCTCCAGCTTTTGAATCTCAATTCTTACTCAAGAACTTTGGCTGGGAATACCAGAGTCCTAGTTTTACCCCTTACCAGCTGTATAAACTTGGACTAGCATTGTTTGACATACACTAGATTAGATAGTTTCTAATCATTGTCCCACTGCTAAAATATTAGTTTTTAAAAATTATTTGGCTCCTGATTTTACGGTTGGTGAAATTAAGATAATATCTGCTCCATCTTTCTTTAGAGTTGATGTAAATATGTATGAATATATTTATATATTTAATATGAATATATATATAAATATATATGAATATATATGATATATACGAATGTTCTTTGTAAACTGTATTTTATACCAAAAAAAATGTATTGTGATTCCCAGACCTCATGTCAATTTTGTCATCCCTATATGATAATATAAAGCTGCAAGGAACACCTGGCTATCAGAGTTGCATTACTCAGATGTTTCTTTTAAATCTTCCTAAACTTCATACCCTTGAATTTTCTGTACACTAAGATATGAAATCCCTGGGCTTTGAGACATTTCTTTGATCTGGGAGAAGAAAATAACACAAGAAATCCTATCTAAGGAAAGAGTCAGAAACATCAAAGCAGATAAGTACAGTATGAGAAGAAATGTTCATACTGCAGACATGTTGACTGAAAATCCGTATTGTCACAAAGTAGTGATAGTGACCACATTCTTTCAGAACAAAGTCTAAAGGTAAGGCTGTGAGTCAAAAAAAAAAGAAAAAGGCTGATCAGGAACACTAAAAAACTGAATTGGAGATTTGATTGTGTCCCATCTCGAATTAATTTTAAATCTTGTTTTGCATCAGAATCCATACACACAAATTAATATGCCAACACACAGACCTATACATACTCTGTACACCCTTCTACATGCTGAAGAAATCTTTATAATAAAGTGTATAACCCTGGGTTTGCTTAACTGAAGAATATTATTTAAATAAGAACCAGGCAACTTGCTTAATACCCCCCACTGAGCACATCTATTGGAATAAGTTGTGATAGAGAGAACTTTATTTTGTATATTAATTGGGTCAAGCCAAGTGTCCTTGATTCCAAGAGAACTTAGTAGAAAAATGTTAATCCAGAGAATATTTGTTGTTTTAGTCACATGATGACAAACGTAAATTTAATATTCTCATTAGTTGACTAAATCTATCAAATTTTTAAGTATCATATAAAGAAAGCCAAACTAGAAGGTAACTGCTGCAATCAAACTACTGGAGAATAAAAAAGTAAAGATCTAGGAAATCACTTGAGTAATTGGTAGTAAAATCATCTCGTTAATTTGTGTTCCTTTGGCAGCATGCTTCCTGATTGTTCTCCTTCCTTTCTCCTTTCTTCTGGGTTTTCATCCATTTTCTCTCAACTGTGGCTTTTCAGTAAAATAAGAATTATTATTACTATAGTTATAATAATAATTTTTTATATAGCTGTGTTTTGTTTCAGAGGAAGATTAAACAAGAAATCTTTAAGCATACCTGGTGTTTAGCTTGGTCTTGTATAGAGAGCAAGACTCATGGAAGGAAGAGTCTTTAAGGGTAGAAGTAGACCTGTTTCTTACAATTTTATTTCTGTATGATGGATGCTTTGGATGGGAAGATGACATAGCAGCACCATACTTTGTGGGTAAACAGAGGAATAAGTCCATGTGGTACAATTTTTTTGTTTTTTTAATCCCAAAAATGTACTTTTATGCGAAGAGGAATAGTTGGTGAAGAGGCTTGTCTACACCTCAAAAATGACTACAAAGTGATAGAATCTACTGTAGACTTTTGTTTCTTACTGAATAACCTGGATAACTTCGTATTTGATTAATTCAGACTCTATAGTGAAAATGTCTGAGATTCCCTAAGGAAATAGCCAATGTGGCTATATCATCAGTGTGGGAAGCAAAAAATCAATAGAAGAGTCATCCAGAACTGAGGCATAAAAATCATTTTTTTTTCACTTAGGCAAAGAACATAGAATTGATACTCAAATAAAACTGCTTCATATGGTCCAAAAGTACAAATGTCTGTTTGACTTTCAAGCTTTGGTACAAACCTTGACTTGTATATGTGCTTTTCACTTTTCAAACTTCAGCTATCATACTGGAGATGTTTAGGGCTCACCAAGGACTATAATTGTCATAAGTATTTCCTCCTTATTTTGTTAAGACTGTAACAGATAGTTTGTGTCTGTGTATAATTTTAAGCAAATGTCTCTGTTTTCTTCCCTTTCTTATTCCCTTATAACGTAAAATAAGATGTTCATTGTTTGATTTTATATCATAGTATTTAAGTGTTGTTAACTGTACATCATAGTATTTAAATGCAGGATATCAAAAAGAGTAAACATTACTCAAGAGCTTCACCTCCTCTTCTGGGAAAGGAGTTAGTTTTCTATTATACACAGGAGAGTTGTATCATTTTAGATAGAGTGATGACCTTGGTATTATCTTTATTTGAAAGTTAAGTATGGCTTAAGGAGATTTGTATGGGTGCCCAATTGCAAGGTGTAAACTTGAGGTTAATTTTATGTGACAACTTGCCTGGCCACAAGGTGCCCAGATATTTGGTCAAACATTGTTCTGGGTGTTTCTGTGAGAATGTTTTGGATGAGATTAACATTTAAATTGGTAGATAGACCGAGTAAAGCAGATTGCTCTCCCTAATGTGAGTGGGCCTCATTTAATCAGTTGAAAGCTTGAATAGAACAAAAAGGCTGCCCTCCCCCAAGTGAGAGAGAATTCTTCCTGCCTAACTGCCTTCAAACTGTGACATCATTTTTTTTCCTGCCTTTGAACTGGAACTAAACTATTGGCTCTCCTGATCCCAGCTTGCTAATTTATCCTACAAATCTTTGGACCTGCTCACTTCCCTAATCATGTGAGCCATTCCTTATGATAAATCTCTTGATAATAGATGATAGATAGATACATAGATAGATACATAGATAGATACATAGACATCTATCAATCCATCAATCTGTCTATGTCCTGTTGATTCTGTTTCTCTGGAGAAGGCTGACTAATACAGATTTTGGTACCAGGAGTGGGGTGCCTCTTCTATCCCTCCCTCCCTCCTTCCCTCTGTTGCAGTGAACATGGTAATCATGGCCCCCACAGAGCATAACTCAAAATGGAAGACATCTGACCTGCATCAGATTTCCCCTAAGCGAGAAACAAACCTTTATATGACACATCACTGAGACAGCTAACACAAAGTATCCTAACACAGTATTTTGGGATCTAGGCTTTATTCTGACTTTAATCCAGAGATTAAAACTAAGATAGGCTAAAATGTACAACCCCCAAATATTAAGCCACTTTATCTGATGAGTACAAATAAACCTACAATAAAATCAATAGACCAATATTCCTATAAAATACCCTCACTTATTCACGCAGAACCACCAGGCTCTTTATGATTCCCACATGTTTTCTAGGACATTCTCCCAACATATAAGTGTGTTTGCAACCCAAACTATCAGCTACAGTGCATACACGATACCCATCACATCCTGCTCCTGCTCTGGATCTTCCTTTTGAAGAATGATACACAACAAGTCACTTGAAGAGCCTTTGCATTGCTGCTACCCCTTACAAGAACATTTGCACAAAGAAGCCTGCCTGTCAATGTTATTGAAGCCACAACATTGTAGAATGTTTGGTATAGGTGGTAAGAATTGCCTTCTCCAAAATCTTTTGCTAGCTTTTGTCATCTGGATCCCCAAACAAAATATGCTATACATGAATTTCCAAAATCTCATCAAAATAGCTTCTCTAACACTAAGTAATCAAAAACAATAACAAAAGCAGAGAGTTTGAAGGAACAAAAGCTATGCTGGTCCCCTCCCTTCATTTTCCTCTCTATTCCTCTATAGAAACTGCTTCTATTTTCTTGATTTACAAAATAAAAGCCCACATTTAGTTTAATGAATGCACACATGTACTGATGTATGGTACAGGTAAATATAAGAAAGAAAATAGATATTAAACATTCTCTTTTTCAATGTTAAAAAGTAAAGCTATTTTTAAAATTCATATGACTGGTACAAGACATAAATCTTTTCCCCAATTACTCTACATTTTATCTAATACTTCTTTATACCTGAGTATCATCATGATGAGCCATATATTCTCATCTTTTCATCAGTTTTCTATGACATATAAGAAGAAGTACATTGTCACCTAGTCATATAAATTAAGCTACCTAACCTTTGAAAGAAATACAAGTTACAAAGAACATCAAAAGAACCAGGGGTATTTAATGCCCCCAAACATCAGAAGGCAGCACAACTTTAATTATATCCCTCAATAATCATTTGTAATGGCTCACCTCAGAGTAATTCCAAAGGAAAGATAAAATCTGCAATAGAGGGAAATGATTTTATATACAACTTGCAATAAATTTTTCCATGATTTCATTTTTGTCTAATTATTATTGAAAAGATAATGTCACCAGCACTCAGGAACATTGAATTACTTGAAAGTGAATCCCTTCAGAAGAATATTTTAATTAAGATAAAATTGCTATGTTTTTCTCTAAATTTCTAAATGATGCCATTATACACTAATGATATATAGAGAGACATATATGTTTTCCAAAACATATATCTATAAAAAAGACCACTATGTTAATCCTCATTAGCCGTCATGAATTTGAAACTTAGAATGTTGATGTTTTATTTTATGTACTACTCACCAGTTAATACATCGCAGCGTGCCAAAGGGTATAGCAATGGGGAAATCAACATTTCTCAAATAGCGTTCTTGAAAGACTTGCGAGATGACTTAATGCACAATGTGCATGTTTTCTTGGTTTGCTCTCACTATCAAAAAGCATCAGTACCTGCAGAAAGAGATTAGAAATAATAAAATATCTAGGAGCTAATATAACAGGAAAGTTCGCAGTGACAATACAATAATTTATTTTTAGTGGTGTTTGTTTAATTAGTTATGATTTCTTTGGATGACCTCCCCATGGTAACATGTTGTCATCCTTTCTGTTCATATCTTTTGCTTTTCAGGAAAGATGTGGGCCATGCGGGCTGATGCCTGATTTTGATTGTGTATTTAATGTTGGAATCTGATATTTGACAAAAATCTTGTTATTCTGATTGGCTACCATCACCTCCAAGATTCTACAAGTCAGTAGCTCTTTCACAGAGGTAAGTCTTGAGTATTCAGATTTTTAAAAAATTCCTATACATGCTGTTTTGACATTCCTTTCACTTTCAGAAATTGTAAGGTCTCAGAGTGGGCTTTCAGGTTTTTTCTTATCACATCTTAGAAAAATATATTGCCTAGAATTTCTTTTCACTTAATTTTGATTGTTTTTTCATTGCACTCATCAAGGCTTAGGACAACCTAGAGAACCTAGAGTATATTTCTATTTATACTCTAAACTGATGGTCTTGATTTTTATTCTGAACTATACTGAAAGGAATAATTATCTCCACCGGGAAAACTAGTTACTGTTTTGGGGTAAGCCATTCTCTGGTTTCATTTAAAATAGTTGCAGTGTGATTTGCTCAGGATGTGTTAAAACTTTCATGGCAGCAGAGTTCAGCATCTTTAAAATTAAGTGGCAGCAGTTTAAGCATGTTATAGAAAAGTCAATGACCATTTTTCAGAAGTAGAGTGTAAAAGCAGAAATTAGCAAAATGGGCAAATATGATAATTCACAGAGTTTTCTTAAATCAGTCCTAAGAAAAGAAAGGAGAATCAATGCATATTAATTTCCTTTTCTCAGTATGCCTTGGAAGAAAATGATACAAAAAGATTTGGTTTTATTTCCCTTATCAAATGAAAATAGGATGGCCTTAGGTAGTCAGTTGAGAAGCTTAATGAAAGAACTAAGATAGTGAAAATGCTAACTACTTTTTACTCAATTAAGGATTGAGTATCTATACAAAAGCCTGCCCAAAGTAGATATGCATTAAGCTTTCAAATACCACTAGCTTCTAGCACAACACTGAAAGATTTATGACCTAAAGAGTAAAAGTCAGGATATAGAAATTAATTCTGAGAGAATATCAGAAGTTTGATTTTATAGACATGTATATATGTGGATATATATGCAAATACATATACATGGTTGAGAGTCAAGTAAATGCTTTAATCAGTGCTTACCCAGTTGTAATTGCTTAAATCTTGCTCCAGTTTATCTTTTTTTCTTAGACATTTCCTTTACAGTTTCCTTTAGTCAGTATTTACACTGAGTATTTTATTTGGAAGTTTTATGTTTATAGAAAAGCACACAATAGTGAGGTTAACTTACTATTCCAAATGGTAGTAATGATTGGTATTTCAAGCAGAGTTCTAAGAGATCATGGCTTGTTTGAAAGACTTAACATATTTTCAGACAAATATATCACAGAAACCACCCACTAAATCAGAGACTAACAGAATGTACGTTGGAATAGCTTACTATGAAGATGGGGTGAAATAAATAGAACCCCAGCAGCAAATCAACAGGATGGTCAATGGTGGGGAAGATACAGTAAAGGGATAGATCCTCAAGAGAAACAACCCATAAATGAGTGGTCAGAAGCCTAGAAGAGCAGCAAGATGAGCTAACAGCCTGGGGCAATGTCAAACTAAACTTTAATTTTGGAAAGATAAAGTGAGGTAAGCACAAAGCAGTGTATGTGTAAAGTTACAACCTGCTTAGGTATTATAGGAAGTTCTTTACCCATTTGGCAATAGTATATTTCTCTCTTAATGTGATTAATACACAGCAATTGTAATTATTAAGGTTATGCTACTGATAGTTTTGTTATATACTGATACAGATGATGCTGTCTAGGGAAAATGGGATTTGGGAGCTTATGAAGTCATGCAAATTCCACTCTGTGTTCTTGTGCTCTCTGAGGGAGCCCATTATACATTTTGAGAGGAACTGTGCTGGCGAAAGACCCACAGTATATTGAGAGACTGGCCTTAAATAAATTATATGTCTGCCCATTATGTTCTCACATGAGGCTCTTTTCAAGAACAACACCCCATTGCCTCAAGTCTTGTTCCCCTAGAGGCAGAGAGAGACAGCTAGGGTCAATCTCATGTTCTGGTTCCAGCCCTCCCTCAATTCATCAAATGGCTCCCCAATACTGTAAAACACACTCACTTACATTTCAGGAGACATGAAACGGGAGTCTTCATCAAAACATAGTGTTCTGATATGGGTTCTCTCTGTGCAGAAAACCATCTATAACCTGTTTCTCAAAGGCAAGCCAGGCTTTGAAATGAGAATAGGACAAAACATCAGCTATGAAAGATACATCCCCACAACTCTTGAGGGAACTCTAGCTTCCCTTCAAGTTTTCCCAGATGATTTTGGGAATTCCATCAGGGCTTATTCTTGCAATTATCACAACGAATTAAAATTATCCCTTTCTGTGATGCCACCAATTATATCATAAGCTTTTTGATGAAGAGGTATCATTCTTGATTTATGTTTTTATTCAAACCTTGCATCTAATTCATGAGAAGGGTCCATCCTCTCTAGTTGTAAAATATATCTCTGTTCAAACTCTTTCTCACCAACTTCACTGCTACAACCCTACTCCAAGGTCCTCCCATCTTTTGTTTGGATTCATCTAGTAGCCACCTAAGTGGTCTTCCTGATTCTGTTCTTAAACCTCTATAGTCTACCCTACAGAATGCAGCCAGAGCTTTGTTTCTAAAACTTATATTTAAGATATTGTCCTTAATAAGCCCCTAGGTAACTTCCTATGAAAAAAAATGATAAAAGCCAAACCCCTTACCCACTTACTTCTCTAACATGTTTCTTTCCATTTTTCCCTAGTTCATACACTTTAGAGAAATGGCTTTCCTTTTCTTTCTTGCACATTCTACATTATTCCCAACCAACGTCTTTACCCTTGGCTGCTCTTCTGCTTGGATTCTCTGCTCCAAGATCTTGCATGGCCAATTTCTTCTAGTCACTCAGCTCTCAACTCAAACATTACCTTCCCAGGGAGATCTTCCTTGACTCTTTAGATACAGTTGCCCACCCTTCCCCAGTCACTCTTCCTCATATTTTCCTACTTTAATTTTTTCATAACACATTTTGGTATCATAAATTATCATATTTGTTAATATGTTTATTGTCTATCTCATCTCACTTGAAGATAAACTCCTTAAGAATAGAGACTTTATCCTGTTAATTACTGTATTCTCTCTTCTTGGACCTGTGCCTGATAAATAATAGATGCTTAATAAATATTTTGACTGAATGGTAGAGAGTTTGCTTGTTAATCACTCTCCCTTCAGTGGCTAGCATGATACCAGACACATTCTAGGCACCGAAGAAATATTCATTGGTTGAATTATTGTGTTCTCTGAGAATTAATCTTCTTGACAATTATGTGGTGTTATGGGTTGAATTGCATTCCCCAAAAAGATATGTTGAATTCCCAACCCCTGGTACCTGTGAATGTGATCTTATTTGGAAGCAATGCCTTTGCTGATGTAATTAAGATTAGGTCATTCTTTATTAAGGTGGCCTTAATTTGATAAGAGACAGACACAAAGGTAGAATACCATGTGATGATGGAGACAGAGACTGGAGTGGTGTGTTTTCATGCAAAGGATTGTTGGTAACATCAGAAGCTAAGAGCATGGAACAGACTTTCCCTCAGAGCTCTCTAGAAAAAAAAACAACTTTGCCAATACCTTGAATTTAGACTTCTGGCCTCCAGAAGAGTGAGAGAATAAATTTCTGTTGTTTTAAGCCACACAAGTTGTGCTACATTGTTAGGGAAGCCCTAGGAAACTAATGCATATGGCAAAGAGAAAAAGAAAAGGTTAGGAAAATGACTAAGGATTAAAATGTGAGATGCAAATTTCCTTTACTATCATTCCCTTTATGAGATGTAAGAGTGTTCTGGTTTTCATTACTTACTAGTCATGTGACATTAGATATACATTTTAATCTCTCTGAGCTTGTTTTCTCATTTGTAAAATGTGGTTATAATGCCCATCCCATAGGGTTATTATGATATTAATATAGTTAACTTATGTAATGAACTTACAACAGTATCCAGTATGTAGTGAATATTCAAAAAGTATTAGGCATTATTCTTACTCAGGGGCTGAAAACTGTGACTGTGAGTAAAGATTGGTGCTATAGCCATTAGCTACATAAATTCTCCATTTCACCCAGCATTTTATTCCTCCAGCAAACATTTATGAGCTCCAAATATTGTACTATTCTCACTTTGTTCCAGTGCTAAGTTGAGCTCTTTAGGACAGTTCTCTCAGAATCTTCTCTTTTCAAGGATTAAAGAATCTGGTGTCAGATTTCAGCTTAATATAAGGTTCAGCATAATATAATAAGAATTATTTTCTGTCTAAACTTAGATAGACATACTCATAAGGTAATGACTTATCTGAGTCTGCAGGATAATTCACCAGGAGGGTGTTGATGAGAATCATAAGTAGATCTGGTAAAGCAGGTACATTGCTATCTGTAGTAGATACTGTAATATGCTACACAGGGTCCCCTTCAGAACTAAGGGGCATGATCCCCCAGCAGCTGCAAGTGCTCCTGGCTGTCAGTCTCTTCTGGGAATTGCTTTTGTCTGAAGAAAGCCAACTCACCTTAAGCCATGTCATCTTCCATGGGGAAGCCTTGCATCCAAGATTGGCTGTTGTGAGAGTACAAAGATTCAGTCCCTCCTCCCCAGTTCAGGACAACTCTGAAGGATCATCCCATATTAGAGTTACCCACAGGGTCAGCTGAGACCTTTTCTGAGTTTGATTAAAGTAACCTTTTCCCTTTGCCCAATCCGATTTCCTTCTGTTTCACCCCAGGTTTTGAACCCAAGAGTGTTTCCTAATAGCCTTCTTATATTCAAATCTCTGTGTCAAAGTCTTCTTCAGGGGGGCCAACCTCTAACACCATCTGAAACAAACCAACCAACCTCACACAGGTTGATTAGCTCACATGAGCTTTTATAGCCTAAATACTTTCCAGAAGGAAATTTGAATCTTTGGTCTAAATATCAACAGATGAGCTCATTTGCCACAAGGCGGGAAAAAAAGTAAAAGGGAAAAACAATTGTCCTTAATTTATTCACATAAAAATAAAATGTGAATGCATCCTCCTTTGACTGTATCATTCAACAGTTCAGTCTAACAGTAAAATTTGCAAGTCAAAAATTCTTGCTTTTTATGTTGATAGACACATAAAACTGGATGAATGAAAGGGAGGCAGAAGATGTCATAACCCCTGCTAACACCACCTTTATATTTCTATGGCACATTGGCGTTTATAAAGCCTTTCATATGCTTGCTTTAATTTGAATTTTATTCTAGAGCTGACAGAGGCAAAGAACAGGTATCATTATTCCTTTTTCAGAAATAAGAAAACTGAACTTAGATTTTTTTCCTCAAAGTCCAGTGGAAGAGCTAAGAATCCATGCTGATCTTCTAACCAAGAACCTGTTGCTCCTTGACTCTCCCTACATAAAACAACAGAACGGTAGAGAAACATATTCTTCATAAAATAATTAGGGAATAATGAAAAGGTCTTGATTACATGAACAGATACCCATTAGATGGTACTGTCTCTGAATTCGTTAGCACTGAAGAAAGGTGAGGGGAATGTTGGAAGGGGATTAGTAAAAAGATTACCTAAGAAGACTTTGTTGTTGCTGCTGTTGTATCCGGATGCTGAAGCTAGCTTTTATTTTCAGGTATTTGTGCTATGTGTTTTACATACATTAAATAAATTCATCCCAGAAACAACACTATGAGGTAGGTGCTAAGTAGCATACTGGAAATCAGTGCGATAATTAAGATCAAGCACTGAGGAGGGCTTGCTTTCAAATCTTTTCTCCATGCTTGTGCAATCTTGGTCAATACCTGACATCTCTAAGCATCAATTGTCTCTTCTACAAACGGATGAGTAAGTGTATAATCATGCCTACTTCATAATGTTATCATGAAGATTAACAGATTAAGTATGAAAGTATATAGCACATAGTACAACCTCAGTAAACAGTAGTTGTATCCATTTTACAGATGAAAGAATATCAACACAACAAATTTGGTAGCTCGCCCCAGAACATAAATGCTTGCTAGTGGCAGTGGATTTTCCAGACTATCAGATCCCCTTAGTCTAATATTTCTTTTCTGATGGAACTTACCATTAGGCCATTTTCCTGACATCTTTAAAAGAGACATTGTTAGAACACAGTTAGGACACACAGGAAGGGGTCCCTGTGGCCACATTATAATTGGGACTCAGCTCAATGGGAGCTAACAGAGGGACCCTTATGCTGTGAATTTCTTCTCCAATTCAACAAAAAAGCCAACATTTTCTGGGGCCTCTCTTCCCAACGGGTCTCCAGGACTCTAGTTGGCAGCCACTGTCTTAAGCTATTGATGTCACAGGTATATGGAGAGGAAGGGGACGGCTGGGAGAGAGAAAAGGGAGGGGTCCTTTGTGGATTGACAGATGGATTCAAACTTAGAAAATACAGAAATCCAATTTTTGAAGGATGATTTGTGAAGGACGTATGTCATGTCCAATATATTCATTTTCAAAGCACTGTAGCTTTCCAGTATGGAAATGTGGTGCTTGAATCAAACATTTTTTTAATTCTCCAAAAACACCATTATTAAACTGATCTTAATTAACACATTTTCTATTAACTGGAATGATCTGAAACTCCAAATCCATCATGCAAGACATGTATTTAATTGGACTGCACACTAAAAACATGCATACTTCAATGTTGTACATTTGCCTAGATCACCTTTAAAACAATTAAATAGTGAATGTGTAACTAAATCACCACACTGTGTTCTCTGTTTAATTTCAAGGTTGAAGTATCTTTCTATCACAAATGTGGGTAAAACCCTAGAATGCTAGGGGACAGAATGGGAATTAATGGTTCTTTCTGTTTTGATTTTCACATATTTGATGGCTTTGCGTAATTTGAATAATTGTAAGCTTCCAGCATGCTGATAAGTCTCACCTCCATTATTCATTTGCATGAAGTGCTTCTCTTCGAAAAAAAAATATTCATCATCCCATTCTGCATCAACAAAACTTAGGTTCCTACTAGCTGTCTCTACTCTCTTTTACTAAGGAGTCTCATCAGTAAATTCCTATGAATCTTTTCCTTTCTGTTCTTATCCTGACCTAGTCTATGTTCTATGGTTCTTTATTTCACTTTTCCAGTCTGATTACTATACTTTTAACATTTATTTCAGAAAAGCCTTTAATAAATATGATCATTATTGGAAGGAGATTGTTAATTCTATGGTTGCTGATTTACTGCAACACCAAAAATGTATACATGCAAATCCACCTGTGATGAAATACAGAACTACTTCTTAAAATGAAAAATGTTTCTTCCTTTGTCTTGTCCTATAAGAAAAGCATGATGGTTAATTTTATGTACCAATCTGACTGGGCCATAGTGCCCAGATATGTAGCCAAATGTTATTCTGGCTGTTTCTGTGAGGATTTCTTGAATGAGATTAACATTTAAACTAGAGGGCTTTGAATAAAGCAGACTGCCTTCCCGAATGTAGGTGGACTTCATTCAGTCAGTTGAAGACCTGAATAGAACAAAATACTGACCTCCCCCAAGTAAGAGGGAATTCTGCAGCAGATGGCCTTTGTACTTGAACTGTAGGTTAGGCTACTCTGCGGGTCTCCAGACTAACAGCCCACCCTGCAAATTTTAGACTTGTGAGCCTCCATAATAACCTGAGCCAATTCCTGAAAATAAATCTCTCACTCTACCCCCCCCCACACACATCCTGTTGGTTCTGTTTCTCTGGAGAACCCTAATACAAAAGACAATCATCAGAGAATGACTATGTCTATTTTACAACTGTAGAAAGAAGGACTAGGTTACCTTAAATGTCTAGAATGCTTCTCTGAAGAGGTTCAGTCTCCCCAGAACCTGGATGGGGAAGCTAGATCAGGGTCTTCCCTTGGGAACCCCCTCCAGTGGCTTCCATTCCACTTAGAATATACATCATACTCCTGGCTGTGGTCTAGAAAAGTCAGTAGAATCTTCCCTTTGGCTACCTCTGTAACCTCTCGTATTATTGCTCTATGGGGGCTTATTCTCTGTTCCCACCAGAGCTTCAAATTCATCTCCATCTCAGGGCCTTTGCACACCTCTCCCTTGTACACTCTTCTACCATTAAATGAACTTTTTCTCATTATTCAAGTCTTCGTCTCTCAAGAAGATCTTCCATATCCATCCCACATAGAGAGTAAAAACCTTCTTGTCTCTCTTTCTCTCTCTAATACTTTACTCTGTTTTATTTTCTTCATAGAGGAAATCAGTATTGTTATATTTATTTGTTCATTTTTAATGCCTGTCATTTGGGCACTTAAAAGCCATCTAATTACTTTTAGTGGTCTGAAATCATTTATTAATTTATTTATCAATCCAACATTTTACTGACACCATGTCAATAAGGGGCATTATGATTGAAGACTATTCATAAATGGCCACATTCAATAGATGAAGAGGGAGGGGAGCTTGTTATGACCACTAAAGGCAGAGAGATCCAAATTCCCTGGGTAAAGTTCAGCCAGAAATGAAAGCTGGAGGAGCAGCTCAGTGGCAAAATGCAGAGAGGGACAAGAAAAGATACTGAAGAGAGAGGGTGACCCAGGCTGTGCCACTGGGAAAGCAGTTCTGAACAAGCTGATCTGGTAAACATGATGATTTGAGATCATGCAGACATGCAAGACAGCAAGGCTCAGGAAAGCAATGGAAAGAGGCATCTGTCTGGAGCAGAAGATAAAATTGATAAATTCATTACATCCAAAGTTCTGTGTAGTACCGCTGGCAAGGTGATTTTAAATACTATACAGATAGAGGTTTTTGTTTTTTTTGTTTTTTTTTTGTGGTATGCGGGCCTCCCTCTGTTGTGGCCTCTCCCGTCGCGGAGCACAGGCTCCGGACGCGCAGGCTCAGCGGCCATGGCTCACGGGCCCAGCCGCTCCGCGGCATGTGGGATCCTCCCAGACCGGGGCGCGAACCCGGTTCCCCTGCATCGGCAGGCGGACGCGCAACCACTGCGCCACCAGGGAAGCCCCAGATAGAGTTTTAAAGAAGTTATTAGTTGGGTATTTGCTAATATGTACTAAAACACCTTAATTAATATATCAAATGTTGGTTTTACAATATTATGAGTTAGAACCATGCTAAATTTTAAAAGCCATCAATTTAACAAAAGAATAAGCTGAGTGTGTAACTTTACATCTAATATGCAACCATGCCCCAAAATATTCATGAAAGATGCGAAAAAAAAAAGAGTTTAGAATATGAGGTTAAAGAACATAGAACATATTTTGCCTCCACACTATTTTCCTGAAATTGTCCCTATCTCAACAGATAAATTTGAGACCTGGATCCAAGGCATGTTGCCTTCTGCCCATAACCTGCCATCCAAATTCTAACACTTTCCTAACCCTATTGACTTAGGTTTGGTACAAAGAGAGAGCCTCGGACTTAGAAGTATAAACTATGGCTCTGCCACTTATCAGATGCATAACTTACAGGAAGACACTGTACTCCTCTGATTACCAGCCCCCCTTCTGTAAGGGCTGAATATGTGCCTGTTGAGTCTGCTGTCAGTCCACACCCTCCCAGCCACCTTCTCTGGCCCATCACCATCATGTCATTCCTTCTGCTTTCCACTGCCTCCTCCCCAGTTGCTCTCAACTCCAACGTCTATCAGAATCACCTAGGATCTTGGAAAGATGAAGTATCCTGGAACCATACCCAGAAATTCTGATTCCTATAGGACTGTGGTAGGGTCTGATAATCTGCATTCTAGCAAGCACCCACCTTTGTGTTTCTGAAGCAGAGATGACATATTCGGAAATACTCCTCGGTTCACAATATTAACATGAGAGCCACAACAAGAGGTATCATAGGTGTCAAGGTATTATCATTGTTGATAAATCATCTCTGAATCAGGGGCCCCTCCCTTCCCATCCTCTCTGTTTTCTAACTCTCTATTCCTACTGTTCATTGTCCCACTTTCTTTTTTCTTTCCATGGTGGTTTAGTCCAGCCACACTTCTTGGCCTTTCCAGCTCATCTATCACATCTTCAATCCTGATACTGTCTTTGCCATTCCGTCCAGATCATAAGACCCACAAGAAAAAGAAAGGTCATTAATATTGAAAAAGACACATAATGAGCTACACAGTCCACATTTGACCTTGGATGAAGAAATAGCAGACATCCTTGAACCCAAGAGCTTTGGTCTATAGACTTCTGTGTTTCCAGAGTCTGGAGCAAATCCGGCTAACCCTGGGTAATTGTTCAGCTGCCCCTCGCAGCTGCCTCAAAGCCTGTGTATAGATAATCAGTGATGCACTGCTCAAAAAAGCTAATAAGGTTAATATCTACTTCTGGGGGAAAATATAAGGAGAGGAAAGCAGAGAAGAGCCATAATTAGGAGTTTCTGGTGGTCCTTTTTCCTTTCCCCATGACATAATCTAAAACTGATTAGGGGATCCTTGGCAAGTGCAGGCTGAGATGCTGGGTTTTGAACAGTGTTGTAACAGAACATAAAGAAGAACAGAGATAGCCTTCTCTTCCACCTCCCCTTTGTTGAAGCTTGTTCTCCTCCCCCAAGTCCTCCCAGAAGATCTGAGCACAAGCTCTTTTTATGCATATGCATCCTGCTAAGGCCTGCAGAGTCACAAAACAGCCCGGGAAAACAGTACCCAGCACACAATATGCACATTGTTTTGATTGAGACATTGCTGTTTGAAATGCATTTATTTCTGCCTCTTGTAAATACTCCTCCACAATAGAAGAAAAAAAAAATAACAAATGCATTGTAAATAGAGGCCCAGACGTCTGTCTTACACTTAAATTACAGTCACGTTATCCAAATCCTATCCAATCTTTCAATTATAGTCATTAATTGAGGATGTAACCCAGAAACAATTACATCCATGAAATTCTAATGAGTCTCCTGTAGTTAATATAAAAAGAAAACAATGGGAAATGCATGCTGATGCTGGAGTCTAATTCAATTCTGTCGATTAAAATAAAGAACAGCATTTTTGTAACATGTAAATCTGAATCTTTTTCCTCTACCCAGTTTTATTTCTCAGGGAGTGACAGACTCTCTGCATAGATTTGCTTACCTAATAAGTTTATCGAGCTGCACTCTCTCAATTATGTCCAGAGCACATCTTGAAAAGTCACCAGTGGGGAATATATTTTGCCCAGGGATCCGTCTTTTAGAGAATCTCATATTTCCACATGAAAAGTCCATTCTTTACCTGACTTAAGTGAGAATATCCTTCATATCTTCACTATGACAAAAATAATTATATTAATTATGATTCTGGAAGAGCATGGTGGCAGCCCAATTCTGAATCTTTCTGCTTCTCTTGGAAATAGAGCAAAAAGACAATGAAAAGAAAAAGAACAAAAAAAATCACAAGCTCCAGTTTCACTTAAAAATAGGAGATAGAGAAAGCCCATAAATTTCAAATTATGTGTGCATGCTGCCAAAAGCAACTGAGACCAGCAGAGCCAGGCATGGAGGCCCCAGGGCAGCCATGATGCAGTAGTCGGGAAGATTGGAGAGTGCTGACACTGCAGAGGCCCATCCCAGAAACCAACAGCAAAATATATATCTACTCTCCAAAAGGTGAGGGTCCCAAACTGTACGCAAGTGCTCTGAACACAGAATTGAAAGACATTTGGATATGAGCATTGGGGACAGAAGGAAGACTTGAAATTGCCCAGAGATGAGTGCAGAGGAGAGTATATTTAGAAAACATCAGTAATAATCTACTTTCTAAAAGTGAGTGGATTACAAAGGACAAGACCTGTGTCCCTCAGTAACAGCAGCTGAGAGAATAAGCTGAGGAGATACAGGGCTGGAGGAAGAAGCCCTCCAGAGCCAACTTAGATTCCAAGTGGCAAAGGAAGGATGCTGACATAGAAGTAGCACACTACAAGGAAAGATTTTTGAGCCCAGGGCTGATTTTCAATATAAACTCACTCCTGAACTTTTTTTTAAATTTTATAAACTGAAATGGTTGGCTGAGATAATCTTTTTTTTTTTTTGATCTTAGTTCCTCAACCAGGGATTGAACCCGGGCCCACAACAGTGAAAGTGCTGTGTCCTAACCACTGGACCGCCAGGGAATTCCCCCTGAAATATCTGTTCTTACTGATCAGTTTCCATATTATACCAGTGTCCATACCATTCTAGTGGGAGTTGTGAATCAGGGAAACTATTACTGCTCTCACCCCATTCCATTCCATGCTCACATCCAGGAACATTTTGCTCTAATCTATATATGACAACCAAAAAACAAAAAAATAGGAAAATACTGTAAGAAAAAACGTGAAAAATAATACAGAAATTTTCCAATACAAAGTAACATTCACTAAAATACTTCTGTACTGTATAGCAAATAATTATAATCCAATATTCCAATAAGAATTTTTAAATAACAGTGAATTATTTGCACCTATAAGGAAAGATTACAAAACAGAAGTACAAGAGTTCTGGAATAACAGTCAGACTATAAAAGGTAATGGCTAGAAAACCAGAAAAGGAAAAAAGGAATTGACAGAACTCAGGAAAAGAAAAGGACAAAGTTATTTCAAAAATGAAAGAAAATGGTGACATGGAAAATTTAGTAAAGGGTCTGACAAATAGAGGTAAGGAAAACAAACAAATGAAATGGAAACAAATAAATCTTAAATGATGGATATAGAAGACAGGTAAAGGAAATTTTGTATGTGCATAGCTGAAGCTTCCAAGGAAGAAAAACAATGAGAGAGAATTAATACTTTAAAACATATTTTTAAAAATTGTTTGAACTAAAAGATGTGAATCTATATATTGAACCTGTGTACCAAGAAAAACTGGCCCCAAGACATAGCCTAATAAATGTATTGGGCTTTAAAGGCAAAGAAAATTTCTGGATAGGCAAAAACATCAACCCTCTTATAAAGGAAAAAAATAAGATTAGTATCTGCTATGGGCTAAATATTTTTGTCTCCCTGAAAACTCATATGTTAAATCCTAACATCCAGTTACTATCATATTAGGAGGTGGGACCTTTGCGGTGATTAGGTCATGAGGGCAGAGCCCTCGCAGATGGAACTAATGACCTTATAAAAGCAGCTCTAGAGAGATTTCTAGCCTCTTCTTCATGTGAGGATACAACAAGGAAGTCTGCAATCCAGTAGGGGGCCCTCACCCAACCATGCTGGAACCCTGATCTTAGATTTCCAGTCTTCAGAACTGTAAGAAATAAATTTCTGTTATTTACAGGCTACTCCAGTCTCTGGTGCTTTTTTTATACCAGCCCAAACAGGCTAAGACAGTATCAGACTTTTCAAACTGTATCTTTTAATGCCAGAAGACAGTGGAGGAAAACCTACAAGGTGTTTAAGGAAAGAAAGTATAAGCCATGAAAGAAAATCAGGGTTGGTGATCTTAATATCAGATCAGGTAGAAATAAGACCAAAAAGTGAAGAAAGAAAGAAAGCAAGAAAGCAAGAAAGAAAGAAAGAAAGAAAGAAAGGAAGAAAGGAAGAAAGAAAGAGAAAGAAAGAAAAAAAGAGAGAGAGACAGAGAGAGACAGAGAGAGAGAGAGACAGAGACAGAGAGAGAGAGAGACAGAGACAGAGAGAGAGAGAGAGAAGAAAGAAAGAAAGAGAGAGAAAGAAAGAAAAAGAGGGAGGGATGAAGGAAGGAAGGAAGGGAGGGAGGAAGAAAGAAAGAGACACTTTATAATAGTTAAGATTGTGATTCAAAATGAAAATGTGAAGTAATGATTACCTATATATCAAATACCATAGCACAACTTTAAAAAAGGAGGAGACTGTGGAGAAAATATGGTCTTTTCAAATGTAGCATTTTAATTAATGGAAACAAAGAGACATTTCTTCTACAGTCAGGAAAAAGGCAAGGATATCCACAGTCACCATTACATTTAACATTATACTGGCTCAAAGCCAACACAATTTGCAAGAGTAAAAGTTTAGAGTAAAAAAATCTCAAAAATTGGAACAGAAGTGATAAAACTGTTTTTGCTGATTATCTGATTGTATAACTAATTACCCAAAATAATCAAACACACAAAAAAGAAAGTGACAGAATTCAATAAGGTTGTAGGGTATAGAAGTCATATACAGAAATCAGTAACATTCATTAAATAATAAACACCCAGTTAGGGTATAAAAAGAAAGAAAAGGCCCAATCTATAAAGGCAACAGAAAAAAATGTTAAAGAAAAATCCTCTGGCTCATTGTATTTTCAAAAAATGACTTCAGCAATATCTTTCATCCCACATATTCTTAAAATATGACTTAGACACTCCTCATATCAAAAGAGGTAGGATCCATGTCCCTCTGCCTAAAACTAGATGGGCTTGTGACTGTGGTAGAAGTGATAGTATATGACTTCTAAAGATAGATTATCAAAGGTGATACAATTTCCATCTGGTTCCCTTGAGGCACTTGCCTTTGGAGCCCTGAGCACCATGTAAGATGTCCAAGGCCACCATGCCATGAGTCAGCCCAGATGACATAGGGAGGCCATATATAGGTTTCCAGGTGAGAGCCCCAGCTGAGATTCCTGACAACAGTCAGACTCAACTGCTAGATTTGTGAATGAAGATGCTTCCAGATGATTCCTGTCTCTAGCAATTGAGATACCTCAGCCTTTGATTCTTTTCAGTTGATGTCATGGAAAATGGAGCAAGCTGTCGCCATTCTTTTTTTTTCCGAATTCCTGATCCATAGATCTATGAGCATAACAAAATGGTTGTTTTATACTACTAAGTTTCGGTGATTTTGCAGCATTAATAACTGTTTGAAGTACTTAATAGGAAATATTCAAATACTTTGCAAGGAAAATTTTAAATCAGTTCTGAAAGACACAAAAATATACTTCATCAAGGGAAAGATAAACCATGTTCTTCCTGTTCTAGGATTTTTTTGGGGGGGAAAGGGATGTTGTTTGTTGATTGTTGTTGTAGTTTGTTTTGTTTTGGGACTAAGAAAAGTGATTCAAAAATGCATCGGAAAAAATTAAAAAGTAAAAATATTTTGTAAAGTTATGAAAAAATGGTAGAGATATTATTGGTACTAACCCTACCAAGTATTAAATCATATTACAAATTTATATAATAAAACAGTAGATTTACTAATAGAAAGATCAACAAAACAGAATATAAAGTCTACAAATAGATCCAAATATGTATGAAAATTTAGCATATGATAAAGGTAGTATCTTCAAATAGAAGTATAAAAGTGCATGGTATTGAAGCAATTGGGCAGCCAGCTAGAAAAAAGACAAAATTGGATCTATACCTCTAATCAAACCATACCTCTAATCAAACACCAGAATACTCTCTAAATGTTTAAAAATGAAATATCAGAAGTAAAACCATAGAAGTACTAGACTAAAACATAAATAAATTCCTTTATAACTTTAGGGGAAGAAAAGTCTATTTAATTGTAAATTTTAAAAAATCCAGAAATCTTAAAAGAAAAAATAATAAATTTAAATATGTAGGAATAAAACATCTTCATGACAAAAATACCAGTGCAAAGACAAAAGTAAATAAAATGGGAAAAAATGTGCAATTTATATCACAGTCTTAAGATTGAACTCTTTAATTAAATGCTTTTAAAGAACATACTATTTAGAGACCACAATCTGGTGTTGGAGTGTCCATAGCAGTTGTTACCATTGCTTCCAGGTCTTTTTAGTGGACAGGGGTAAATATTAGGAAAAAATAAAAATTATTAATGATTTTATAGTGTTTTCCAGTTCACATATCAAATTACAGGTTTTAAATTAATGTTTGATTTTATAATTTTTTTCATAAACTTAAAATATAGATTCCTAAAAAACTAAAAATATTCAAAATAACAACAGAACTACTAGAAACAAGTCTACTGAATTCAGTCAAATATTTTTTTAAATAGAAGTTGGTCTTGAGGATACATCTTATTAGGGTTATATGGTAAAAATATTGCATTTTAAATCACATGAAAAAAACATTTTCCTGTTATACTCTACATTACATAAAATTAGGATCATAGGGCTTCCCTGGTGGCACAGTGGTTGAGAGTCTGCCTGCCGATGCAGGGGACATGGGTGCATGCCCCGGTCCGGGAAGATCCCACATGCCGCGGAGCGGCTAGGCCCATGAGCCATGGCCGCTGAGCCTGCGCGTCCGGAGCCTGTGCTCCGCAACAGGAGAGGCCACAACAGTGAGAGGCCCGCGTACCGCAAAAAACAAAACAAACAAACAAAAAAAAAAAAAGAAAAAATTAGGATCATATATTTAACCCTTATTCAATGTTTAGTGATTACTTGTATTTAATTTTATTTTTAAAATTTTATAAAACATTAAATGATTTCAAAATAAAAACATATTGCAATATATATATCCAAAGAAGTCTTGCTTCCAGCCTGGTCCTGCCACCTTTACTCCTGCATTTTCTGCATTATTTGCACTTAACTAAACACCCTGGAGTCACCTCATATCAGAATACAGAGATTTCCTCATCACATTTTACAGAGGATTGGTACTGTGTTATATGGACATATTATAATTTATTGAACCAGTTCACTGGGGATGGACATATGTTGTTTCTGGGCTTTTGCTATTTTAAATATTGTCAAAATCAATATTTTGTATGTATATAATTTTGTATTTTTTGCAAGGGGATCTTCAAGTAGATTACCGGAAGGAATATATACAAGAATAAAGACATAGAGAGGGCAGATGGCAGAAGCAAGAAGAACTACAATCCTGAATCCTGTGGAATGAAAACCACATTCACAGAAAGATAGACAAAATGAAAAGGCAGAGGACTATGTACCAGATGAAGGAACAAGGTAAAACCCCAGAAAAACAACTAAATGAAGTAGCAATAGGCAACCTTCCAGAAAAATAATTCAGAATAATGATAGTGAAGATGATCCAGGACCTCAGAAAAAGAATGGAAGCAAAGATCAAGAAGATGTAAGAAATGTTTAACAAAGCTCTAGAAGAATTAAAAAACAAACACCTAGAAGAATTAAAGAACAAACAAACAG
>NC_041219.1:25868532-25869280 GCF_002837175.3 Physeter macrocephalus
AAAAAAAAAAAAAGCAACAAGGGAAAAATGACAAATAACATGCAAGGGAACTCCCATAAGGTTAACAGCTGATTACTCAGCAGAAACTCTACATTCCAGAAGGAGGTGGCACGATATATTTAAATTGATGAAAGGGAAGAACCTACAACCAAGATTACCCAGCAAGGATCTCATTCAGATTTGATGGAGAAATCAAAAGCTTTACAGACAAGCAAAAGCTAAGAGAATTCAGCACCACCAAACTGGCTCTACAACAAATGCTAAAGGAACTTCTCTAAGTGGGAAACACAAGAGAAGAAAGGGACCTACAGAAACAAACCCAAAACAATTAAGAAAATGGTAATAAGAGCATACATATCAATAATTACCTTAAATGTGAGTGGAATAAATGCTCCAACCAAAAGACACAGGCTCACTGAATAGATGCAAAAACAAGATCCATATATATGCTGCCTACAGGAGACCCAATTCAGACCTAGAAACTTCACATTATAGAGGTCCCAGAAGGAGAAGAGAGAGAGAAAGGACCCAAGAAAACATTTGAAGAGATTATAGTCAAAAACTTCCCTAACATGGGAAAGGAAATAGCCACCTAAGTCCAGGAAGCAAAGAGAGTCCCAGGCAGGATAAACCAAAGGAGAAACATGCTGCGACACATAGTAATCAAATTGAAAAAAATTAAAGGCAAAGAAAAATTATTAAAAGCAACAAGGGAGGGCTTCCCTGGTGGCGCAGTGGTTGCGCGTCC
>NC_041219.1:25869666-25889642 GCF_002837175.3 Physeter macrocephalus
TGGAGAAATCAAAAGCTTTACAGACAAGCAAAAGCTAAGAGAATTCAGCACCACCAAACTGGCTCTACAACAAATGCTAAAGGAACTTCTCTAAGTGGGAAACACAAGAGAAGAAAGGGACCTACAGAAACAAACCCAAAACAATTAAGAAAATGGTAATAAGAGCATACATATCAATAATTACCTTAAATGTGAGTGGAATAAATGCTCCAACCAAAAGACACAGGCTCACTGAATAGATGCAAAAACAAGATCCATATATATGCTGCCTACAGGAGACCCAATTCAGACCTAGAACACATACAGACTGAAAGTGAGGGGATAGAAAAAGGTATTCCATGCAAATGGAAATCAAAAGAAAGTTGGAGTAGCAATACTCATCAGATAAAATAGACTTTAAAATAAAGAATGTTCCAAGAGACAAGGAAGGACACTACATAATCATCAAGGGGTTCAATCCAAGAAGATATAACAATTATAAATATATATGCACCCAACATAGGAGCACCTCAATACATAAGACAGCTCCTAACAGCTATAAAAGAGGAAGTCGACAGTAACACAATAATAGTAGGGGACTTTAACACCTCACTTACACCAATGGATAGATCATCTAGACAGAAAATTAATAAGGAAACAGAAGCTTTAAATGACACAATAGACCAGAGAGATTTAATTGATATTTATAGGACATTCCATCCAAAAACAGCAGACTACAGTTTCTTCTCAACTGCACATGGAACATTCTCCAGGATAGATCACATCTTGGGTCACAAATCAAGCCTTGGTAAATTTAAGAAAAAGACAAAGAAAAAAAAAAAAAAGCAACAAGGGAAAAATGACAAATAACATACAAGGGAACTCCCATAAGGTTAACAGCTGATTACTCAGCAGAAACTCTACATTCCAGAAGGAGGTGGCACGATATATTTAAATGAACATTCTCCAGGATAGATCACATCTTGGGTCACAAATCAAGCCTTGGTAAATTTAAGAAAATCGAAATCATATCAGCCTTTTTTCTAACCACAATGCTGTGAGATTAGAAATCAATTACAGGGAAAAAAAATGTAAAAAACATAAACACATGGAGGCTAAGCAATACATTACTAAATAACCAAGAGATCACTGAAGAAATCAAAGAGGAGATCAAAAAATACCTAGAGACAAATGACAATGAAACACGAAAATCCAAAACCTATGGGATGCAGCAAAAGCAGTTCTAAGAGGGAAGTTTATAGCAATACAAACAAGAAAAATCTCAAACAATCTAACTTTACACCAAAAGGAACAATAGAAAGAAGAACAAACAAAACCCAAAGTTAGTAGAAGGAAAGAAATCATAAAGATCAGAACAGAAATAAATGAAATAGAAACAAAGAAAATAATAGCAAAAACCAATAAAACTAAAAGTTGGTTCTTTGAGAAGATAAAAAAGATTGATAAATCTTTAGCCAGACTCATCAAGAAGAAAAGGGAGAGGACTCAAATCAGGAAAATTAGAAATGAAAAGGGAGAGATACAAAGCATCATAAGAGACTACTACAATCAACTCAATGCAAAAAAAATGAACAACCTGGAAGAAATGGACAAATTCTTAGAAAGGTATAACCTTCCAAGACTGAACCAGGAAGAAACAGAAAATATGAACAGACCAATCACAGGTAATGAAATTGAAACTGTGATGAAAAATCTTCCAACAAACAAAAGTCCAGGACCAGATGGCTTCACAGGTGAATTCTATCAAACATTTAGAGAAGAGCTAACACCCATCCTTCTCAAACTCTTCCAAAAAATTGCAGAGGAAGGAAAACTCCCAAACTCATCCTATGAGGCCACCATCACCCTGATGCCTAAATCAGACAAAGATATTACAAAAAAAGAAAATTAAAGACCAATATCACTGATAAATATAGATGTAAAAATCCTCAACAAAATACTAGCAAACAGAATCCAACAACACATTAAAAAGGTCTTACACCATGATCAACTGGGATTTATCCCAGGGATGCAAGGATTCTTCAACATACGGAAATCAATCAATGTGATACACCATATTAACAAATTGAAAAATATAAACCATATGATCACCTCAATAGATGCAGAAAAAGTTTTTGACAAAATTCAACACCCATTAATGATAAAAACTCTCCAGAAAGTGGGCATAGAGGGAACCACCTCAACATAATAAAGGCCATATACAACAAACCCACAGCCAACATCATTCTCAATGGTGAAAAACTGAAAGCATTTCCTCTAAGATCAGGAACAAGACAAGGATGTCCACTCTCACCACTATTATTCAACATAGTTTTGGAAGCCCTAGCCACAACAATCAGAGAAGAAAAACAAATTAAAGGACTACAAATTGGAAAAGAAGTAAAACCATCACTATTTGCAGATGACGTGATACTATACGTAGATAATCCTAAGGATGCTACCAGAAAACTACTAGAGCTAATCAGTGAATTTGGTAAAGTTGCAGGTTACAAAATTAATGCACAGAAATCTCTTGCATTCCTATACACTAACAACAAAATATCAGAAAGAGAAATTAAGGAAAGAATCCCATTCACCACTGCAACAAAAAGAATAAAATACCTAGGAATAAAGCTACCTAAGGAGGTAAAAGACCTGTACTCAGAAAACTGTAAGACACTTATGAAAGAACTCAATGATGACACAAACAGATGGAGAGATATACCATGTTCATGGATTGGAAGAATCAATATTGTGAAAATGACTATACTACCCAAAGCAATCTACAGATTCAATGCAATCCCTATCAAATCACCAATGGCATTTTTTACAGAACTAGAACAAAAAATCTTAAAAATTTATGGAGACAAAAAAGACCCCGAATAGCCAAAGCAATCTTGAGGGAAAAAAATGGAGCTGGTGGAATCAGACCCCCTGACTTCAGACTATACTGCAAAGCTTCAGTAATCAAGACAATATGGTGCCGGCACAAAAACAGAAACATAGATCAATGGAACAGGATAGAAAGCCCAGAGATAAACCCACGCACCTATGGTCAACTAATCTATGACAAAGGAGGCAAGGATATACAATGGAGAAAAGACAGTCTTTTCAATAAGTGGTGCTGGGAAAACTGGACAGCTACATGTAAAAGAATGAAATTAGAACACTCCCTAACACCATACAGAAAAATAAATTCAAAATGGATTAAAGACCTGAATGGAAGACCAACACTATAAAACCCTTAGAGGAAAACATAGGAAGAACACTCTTTGACATAAATCACAGCAAGATCTTTTTTGACCCACCTCCTAGAGTAAAGGGAATAAAAATAAACAAAGGAGACAATGAAACTTAAAAGCTTTTGCACAGCAAAGGAAACTATAAACAAGATAATAAGTCAACCCTCAGAATGGGAGAAAATATTTGCAAATGAATCAATGGACAAAGGATTAATCTCCAAAATATATAAACAGCTCATGCAGCTCGATATAAAAAAAACAAACAACCCAATCCAAAAATGGGCAGAAGACCTAAATAGGCATTTCTCCAAAGAAGACATACAGATGTCACATGAGAAGCTACTCAACATCACTAATTATTAGAGAAATGCAAATCAAAACTACAATGAGGTATCATGTCACACCAGTCAGAACGGCCACCATCAAAAAATCTACGAACAATAAATGCTGGAGAGGGTCTGGAGAAAAGGGAAGCCTCTTGCACTGTTGGTGGGAATGTAAATTGGTACAGCCGCTATGGAGAACAGTATGGAGGTTCCTTACAAAACTAAAAATAGAATTAGCATATGACCCAACAATGCCACTACTGGGCAATATACCCAGAAAAAAACATTATTCAAAAAGACACATGCACCCCAATGTTCATTGCAGCACTATTTACAATAGCCAGGTCATGGAAGCAACCTTAATGTCCAACAACAGATGAATGGATAAAGAAGATGTGGTACATATATACAATGGAATATTACTCAGCCATAAAAAGGAACGAAATTGGGTCATTTGTAGAGTCTTTAGGATGGAACTAGAGACTATCATACAGAGTGAAGTAGTCAGAAAGAGAAAAACAAATATCGTATATTAATGAGTATATATGGAATCTAGAAAAATGGTACAAATGATCCAGTTTGCAAGGCCGAAATAGAGACACAGATGTAGAGAACAAGCGTATAGACACCAAGGGGGGAAAGTGGTGGCCAGTGGGGAATGAATTGGGAGATTAGGATTAACATATATGCACTAATAAGTTTAAAATAGATAACTAATAACCTGCTGTATAAAAAAATAAAATTCAAAAAAAAATGAATAAAGACATATATTTTGCTGGATATTTCCAAACTCCCTTAGAATGGCATTTTGCATACCCACCAGCAGTAAATGAAAGTGCCTGTTTCCCCAGAGTCTTGCCAAAAGTTATTGGTCTAAGTCCTTGATATTTGGCATGCTGGTGGGTGAAAAATATTATCTCACTGTGGTTTTCATTTGTAAATCTGTCATTGTGAGAGTTTAAGCATCTCATATGTTTTGGGGCTATTTGCATTATTTTTATTGAGTTGTCCATTATTAGGCATTTTTTTCCACATTTTAAAGAAATTTTATAAGGAATTTTAATATTTGTTTTTTAAATTGAAAAATATTTCCTGATTTGTCATTAATTATTGCATTTTATTTATTTGTTTTTGTTTTTTTGTTTTGTTGTTGTTGTTGTTTTGCGGTACACGGACCTCTCACTGTTGTGGCCTCTCCCGTTGCAGAGCACAGGCTCCAGACGCGCAGGCTCAGCGGCCATGGCTCACGGGCCCAGCCGCTCCGTGGCATGTGGGATCCTCCCGGACCGGGGCACAAACCCGCGTCCCCTGCATCAGCAGGCGGACTCTCAACCACTGCACCACCAGGGAAGCCCTATTTGGTTTCTTAATGCAAAAAGTTTTTAGACTGTTTTAGGTATACATTTTCAATTTCTCAAAGAGAACATGGCAATTAGAGAATATGAGATAAATAAAATTCTCTTTAATATATTAGATAATCCAAACAAAACCCTGAGTCCACAAAATTTATACCTCCTAGAGTGTTATCTTCATCACAGCAGGAACTTTGCCAAGCTTCCCCATGGATATGTCCTTACTATGTGGAAGTATGTTTGGAAAAATCAATAATTGTTAATCAGCCCATAACATATTGCCAGTGTTTTATTTATGTGCAAAGAACACTAGGAAGTTATCTTTTGCAAATTCTTTCTATCTTAATTTAAAAAAAAACCTTTAATTTTATTCTTACTTTTACTCTATTAGTGAAAGTATAAACTGGAACCATTTTACTAGAGGAAAATGTGAAGTATCAGTTAAACTTTCATTGTGCATATATTTGATTATAAACATTGACTCTAGAGTACCACTCACCTATATGCACAAAGAAGCATGCCCAGGATGTTGGTTACATAGCTGTTGATAACAGCAATAAAACTGAGAATGCTCTAAGTTTCATCAAGAGGGTATCATATAAAATATCATGCAACAATTAAAGGAATTCTATATATCATATGGAACTCTCTGAGACATATTTTCAAGTGAAAAATTATGTGGGAGAACAATATGTACAGTAAAAACCATTTATGCTTAAATACCACATATATATATATTTTTTCATTTCTCTCCTTCAGCTTTTCCAAATAATTAATGGTAACTTTATCTTTCCAGTAGCTCCAGAGCTTTAAAAAATGGCTCTCTGTCCTTTCTTTTCTCACATCTAATTTGTCAATAAGTCTTCTTGGCTTTAACTTCAAACTAGCTTCTGAATTTGTCCACTTTGTACAATCTTCATATTATAACATCCTGGTCCAAAAGCACATCATCTCCTACTATGATTTTTGGAAGTCTCCTGACTCTGTTTCCACCCTTACCTTCCCTATTGTATATTCTTAAGACAGTAATTAAAATAATCCTATTAAAATGCTGATCAGATAATTTCATCCTCCTGCTAAAAACCTTCAAATTCACAAGTGAAATTTCAAATTATTCCTTTGACACACAAGGCCCTACACAGTCCAGCCCACTCCCACCTACCTCTCTGACTTCATCTCCTACTACTCTCTTCCTTATGGAACTTGATTGCAAAAAGTCCAGCCTCCTTGATGTTTCTGGAATGTACTATCTAGGCTTTCTCTTCAGGGTCTTTCCCACTGCTTCTCAGTCTGCCTGGCTGTCTTTTCCAAAGACACCAGCATGATTCACTCCCTCACCTCTGTTAGATCTTTACTCTAAATCCACGATGTAAATGAAGATTCCCCTGTCTACTCTGGGAAAATTATGCTGCCAAAACTCCAAATTCTCTCTTTCTCAGCTATTTTCTCCTTAACATGAATTACCTACATGAATTTAACCTACTTTAGCACTAGATAAAATATGTATTTACTTATTTTGCCTACTGTTGTTTTCTACACACACACACACACACACACACACACACACACACCTCACAACACATACATGTTCCTAAGCACTGTCAAAGGCTGTGATTTCTGTTTATTTACTACACTTAGAGTAGTGCCTTCCATAGAGCCAAGGCTCAATACATTTGTTAATAAATAATTGATTGAATGAATAAATGAAGTAGGTGAATATATGGATAGCAAAAACAAGTTAATCTTTTTCTGTAAAGCCCTATTACATTGAAGGGTTATTTTTCCATCACAACTCCTAGCCCTAAAGCCCTTTTATTTCACATTTGCAACTTGACTGTTGAATTCATATTTACAGCTCTTAAATTACAATTACTGATTTTTTTCTTTTAAACTAATCACAGTGAGAAACAAAAAAACCCTTATTTGGTTCAAGAAAGAAAAAAATAGTATCATACAATGAAAATAACTAACATTTATTTTAAGTGTTTACTAAGCCCTAGGTGCTGGAGCTTTGTAAGTAGCAACTTACCAAATTCTCATAAAAACCTTGAGCAAAGACACATAGCTATTACATGTAAGACATAGATTCAAATAGAGAAAATCTATACCCAGAACCAATGTGCTTAGCACCACCACAATACTGTCTCTATATTCTTATGTTGTAGAAGGTATTACTACTTCCATTTTAAAGATGGGGAAATTGCACTAGATTTTAAGAACCTTCCACTTTTATAAAGCTGATAAGTATAACCAGAGCTAAAACCAGGCTTTTACCCATAGTGTATACTAACTCTCACTGTGTAATTCTTTAAAAAAAAAAAAAAAAGACGAAAGTTGTAATATGCTTTAGCTAGATAAATCCATCCATCCATTTATCCATCTATTTATTCATCTGGATAGTCATCATATATTTATTGAGTAGCAATTATGGCAGCAGATCCTATGCTTGTCAATGGGTATACAAAAGTGAACAGGACAGACATAATCCCCATCTTCAGGGAGTTTATAATCTAGGAAGGTAATATTTGGGAGTATTTAAGAAGCTGGGAACATGACAACCGTTCCACACATCCAAGATAAGCTATTTATTATGATAGCATATTTTGGTGCCCCAAAGACTTATTTAAATTATAACTACTTACAAATTTTAAAATTTTTACATAAGCAGCTACATTAGTAACACATTTTGTGCAATATTAATGGCCTTTTTGATATTTACAGATCGAGGATTAACATCACAGAGAACCAAACAGTAATTAGAAAAAACAATATATGATTTTATTTCTAGTTTAAAAATTCCTAACTGGAAACAACAACAGACTTCTGAGAAACTGCATTTTCAAGCCCTGAGTACATCTATTTTCAGAGCTTTTTCACTCATGAAAAATTAGCTGCCTTTCTTTGGTAAGCTCTGAAAATGGGCATTATAAATATAGTAGAATGACACATGATTCCTATGAAAAGAAAAGCAAATAAATAATTCCCCTTCAGCTAAGGGGATCCGTAAGTAAACAGTTCACATAAAACCATGTGCAATTATAGTTATTCTAGTACTTTGGAACTCTTCTAAATGTTTATGTTCTTGCAGGGGTCAAGAGTTGAGCAGGAATTACATATGCTGTCTTCCTACATAATCATATAGAGGCAATCTTATTTCTAATACTGTCCCACGGTTTGGTGAAATGTGGAGGCTAAGCATCTGTCATCAATAATGCTGTCGAGAAGATTTGGAAAGCGTTTGATCGGGTTTTGGCAGTGTGTTATCTGTTAAAATATTGTTGGAGGCAAACCTGGGAAGTTTTGATGCATATAAAGGAGACACAAATGTCTCAGCACATGGGCGGCCTGATACTGGGATAGCGAAGTGTTTTATTTAGTAGAGGCACAGATTTCAGTGCAAGTCAATACAGAAAAGAAGTATTGCTGTGTTTGTATATTCAAGCATATCCGCTAGGCTCCACAATAGAGCACTTTTCAGCGCTCTGAAAAGATGGCATTGGGAAGGAGCGTCTGTTGAATGCATTAAGGAAAACTCCTTTTGCACTGAAGGAGAAACTGAAGCATAAGAGAGATTAGAGGAAAGGCCTTATTGGAAATTAGGCATTAAAAGACATAGAAGTAAGGTTCTGCTTATCAGTCAAAGGAAAATGGGTTTGATAATATTACGCTGTTTCAGCTCCCACGGTGTTAACATAAGGTTGGAAGAAAAGAGAAAAGTTGGGGTCGGGTCCAGGTGGGGAAAAAAGGAAGGGGTATGAAGGATGAAGAGTCTAATTAAAGATATGACACAGGTCGTTTATAAGAAGGGCTTGATGAAACTATCAGGGAACATTTCTCATTCCAGGCTCTGGAAATCTGCCAAACTAAGCTGACCATGGATATCAAACAACTACCTTGGGATCTAGTGGGCTTGTCTTTCAAAGGGTTTCTGGGTTTGTTTCTCAAGTCCTTTCAAAGCTGAGGAAATTCACCAGATGCATCTGTGTTAGTCAGCAAGTCTAATAACCACCCAAGCACAAAGATTTCAAACCAAACTGATTTTTACATACAGAAATACTGACAATAAGGGGGTAGTTTAATCTGTATCTACCATGGTATACCAATGGAGTGTGATTCTAAGCAGTTTTTATTTAAACATATACGAAAATTGTTGGTGGGAAAGGTAAGGTGTGAGAGAGAAAAATTATGCCAACTGAGGATTTCCCTCCATTCATAATACTTTTGTGAGAAATGGTTTAGACTTTTTTAAAAAAATGACTTGGACTGAACAAAGAACCCTAGTATTAAAATTTTTTTATAAAGCAAAACGCTTTTTAAAAAAATTAATTATCTGTGGAATGAAGGAAAGTCTGTGCCTCAGATTTTTCTTTCTACAAACAAGATAACAATTCTGATTTCATAAGACTATAGTGAGGTTGTCCTATCAGAATTCAAAAAGAAGCAAATGCTTAATGCAAGGTTACAAGTTAAAACTTAATTTGAATTTTTAAAAATAACATATGATATATATATATGCATGTATGTACATATATAGGTAATAATTACTCCTTAAATGAGGCATCTTTCTTCCTGGGAATTTACAAGAAAGAGATAAACACTCATCAATCTGTATTGATTTAATTAAGCCTGATTGGAAGATGAGAAATGACTTAAGTGACTTCAGGAATATGGGTCCTTTTATATTTATATTTTTATTTCATAGTGCTTTATGCTCAGTTTATCATTTATGCTTGTAGGTCTTTTATATAGTTATTAATATATTTCAGTGAAATGTGTGTCTGTTTCTTGATCCACTTGTAAATCAGAAATTCTTTTGCCACTGATAAAAAGAATGAAGATTATTTCATCTACATCTTTCAAGTGCATTTGATTGCCAAATTATTAGTAATGATCTAAAGAGAGAATTGCATGAGAGAAGATAGGAAGTGTCTTCATCATCAATCTTTCACATACTCAAAGGGGGAAAAGAAAAAAAAGAATGTTTTCTTTCAACATTTAGTATATACCTAGGGACATGATGCTTTATCAGGAAAGGCAAGAGGAATTCAGTGCCATCAGTGGAAAACAGAAAGTACTGAGGAAAAACCAATGTCTTATGGAAATGATGTGTGAAACACACACACACACACACACACACACACACACACTCACTCTCATACACTCTCATTCCTTTCTTCCTGATTGACTCTCCTATCTTATTAACACAATTCTGAGACAAATTCTTAAATAACAAGCAAGACTGTGCTAAGAAATAGATTGATTTTTGTCTTGTTTTAGATTAAGGCTTAAAACATACATACATATTCCAAAATAAATCCACTAATTCCCCCTAAATCATGTGGTCCAGTTCCAGGCCAAACAAAATTTCTTTTGAGATCTTTTTGAACCACTATTTTCTTTCATAAGCAAGGAAAACCCAGAGTTGGCTCTAACTACGTATATATTTGCATATGTTATAGCTCAAGACAGAATGCTAGCAACTCTTCTGCAGGGAAGAATAGTTAGCAAACTCAAAAACAACATTTTTATTCTCTTAAGTAATTAATTAATGCCTCTGTCTTGATTGTAGCTTTAGTAAATGAAGATACCTTTTATTTTTTACCTATATATTTGAACTTTTCACATTTCCTATATCCTAGAATCAAAGTAGATATGTTTGTTTAAACAATAAGCTAACAAAAAATACCCTAGGAATACACATATAATATCATTACATCAAGAAATATAAGCCATCTAAAAAATTTTAATAGTTGAATTTTATAATAATGAATACATTATTGTGCATTAATTTTTAAACTGTCGGAACTGCAGAGAAATGTAAACCCTATTTTTTTTCCAGTGGTAAATTAACAAGGGGAAGTGAATAAACTGAAGCAATTAGGGAGACAGAGCAGGCTTTATTAACATGACAGTTAATGTTCATTGAGCACTTACTATGTGCCAGGCACTGTGTTAAGCACTTTACATGTTTTCATTGTAAATCATGTAATCCTCACAACAGCAATCATATAAGGTAGGTAGTTTGACCTCATTCTAAAATAAAGTCACAGAAAACCAAGAGACCAAGTAACTTGACCATGGTCACCCAGCTGCCAGAGCCAGGATTCAAACTCACACGTAGAGTGACTTCAGGACTACTGGGTCATAAACACACCTTCACAAACAAATATTTCCAAATATAAACTCATGAGGTTTATTTATAAATATTTGTGTGTTACTATGTTTTAGAAACTTTTGTATGGAGAGAGAACCAATGAAATGTTTCATGTGATAAGAAGTACGTGTTGACTGTTGCATTCATCAGGGTTCTGCAGAGAAACAGAACCAATGGGATGTGCACATAGAGAGAGATTTATTTTAGGAATCGGCTCATGAGATTGCGGAGACTGCCAAGTCCAAAATCTTCAGAGTAGGTCAGCAGACTGGGGATCCAGGGAAGAGTTACAGTTCGTGTCCAAAGGTTATCTTCTGGCAGAATTGTCTCTTCCTCAGGCAGCATGAATCTTTTTCCTATTAAGACCTCTGCTGATTGGATGTGGCCCACCCTCGTTATGAAGGATAATCTTCTTTATTCCAAGCCTGCCGATTTAAATGTTAATCTCATCTTTAAATATCTTCACAGAGACATCTATCTGGGTACAGTGGCCCAGCCAAGTTGACATATAAAATTAACCGTCACAATTGTACACTTGTATGTGTTTGTATATTTATATGTTATGGTTGAAAACAAATTAGCACAATCCTTAATAGGGAAGAAGAATTAGCCAACTCTGAAACAATACTTTCTGAGCACCTACTCTTTGCTGGATATCGAACTACAACGAAGATCCCAAGTTTAGAAATTTCCATAATCTGGGTGGGACAGTTCAGGGAGACAGAGCCAGATATGTAATGTATTCAGACAACTATGCTACACTGTGCTGAGTTTTAATGAAGAGGTTGTGACAGAGTTCTGCAAGAAGATGGGAGAAAGAGTAATGGATTCCTTGATGCCCACCCCAGGATCTGAGAAGAATCTCAAAGAGGAGACACTTGAGCCCCATTGAGGAGGAAGAGGACTCCACCAGGAGGAGAAAGCTGAAGAGGAAAGATATGAAAACACAAACATAGAGATAGGGTTTAAGGAAATCTAGTGAAATTGGAGCATGGCATTCATGATGGAGAGAGATTGGAACAACTTTATGAGTCATGATATAGAATTAGGGCTTTATCTTTAGAATAATGGGAAACTGTTGAAGATTCCAGCTGAGGGAATGATCCCAGATGTGCTTCAGAAAGATCCTGTTAATGGTGGAAGAAGAAACAAAGTGGAGAACAGGGCTATGGAGACAGGAAAACCATTTAAGAGAGAGAGTTGAACTTTTGAACCAAGAGAACAGGATTGGGGAGCAAACTGGGAGGAAAGATGCAAAACTGACCTTTTGAATTAAAATTGATATACATTTAGTTATGTGAAATTGATAAGGGAGAAAGAATTCTTTCATTCAACAAATATATGTTGAATACCTACTATGTGTTGGACTATAAAGATGAATAAGAGGATATAAACAAACAATTATAGTGTGTGATAAATATAATAATAGAAGAAAACGTAAAACATGAACATGAAATGAACGTGAGAGAGAAGAGTTAAGAGGGACCATACAGAGAAGATTATACCCAGGCTGGGTTGTGATAGATGGCTAATAGCATGAGAAGAAAGGCTGGTAAAGAATTCCAAACAAAGGGGTAGAATTCAAAAACGCACTTAGGTTTGAATGAAACTTGTGCTCAGGAGTCACAGAGGGTCAGAAGTATAAAGAATGCAGGAAGAGAATAAGAAAAGGAAGAAAAGCCAGGTTGGTAAGAGCTTTGTTTGTGTTGTATTGAAAGACATTAATCAGAGAAATAGTGTGGTCTCATATTTCTGGCAGAAGCACAGAGGGTGGATTTGTGGGGAAAACTAGTTGAGAGTTGTATTAGTTTCTTAGAGCTGCCATAACAAATTACCCCAAATTCTGTGGCTTAAGGAATTTAATTTAGGTATCAACAGGGCTACGCTCCCTCTGAAAGCTCTAGGGGAGAATCTTCCTTGCCTCTTGCAGCTTTTGCTGGCTCCTGGCATTCCTTGGCTTGTGGCAGCATCACTCTGATCTCTGCCTCCATCTTCACATGGTCTGCTTCCCTGAATGTGTCTATGTGTATCTTTTTCTGTCTCTTTTAAGACATTCACACCCGAATCCAGAATTACTTCATCTTGATTCTTATTTCAAGTACATTTGCAAAGACCCTATTTCCAAATAAAGGCAAATTCTGAAGTTCCAGGGGGACATGCATTTTTGTGAAACACTATTCAAACTACCACAAGAGGCGATTGCAATAACACAGGCAGAGCAGTGTGAGCATCTCAGATAAAGGAGAACAGAGGAAATAAAGAGGTAGGTGGGAAGGAGGTCACAGTGACAGGAAGTCATGTTTGGAGGAAGCGGAAGAAGTGAAGTTAGAAGTTGAGGGCAACTCCAATATTTCTGGCTGGGGAAACCAGATGGAGTTTGGTACCAGTGGTTGAGATAGGAACTATATGAGTAAGAACAGATTTGAAAGATGAGTTCTGAGGTGTGGAGAACTTATAAAAGTTCAGTTTCACACAAGGTAAAGTGCTTTGAGTGAGGCTATCCTCAAGGGGAATGCAAAAGTTTTACAGTGACTTAGATGGCTGGATGCATGGTGGTAATGCAATTAACTGTAGTTGGATGAACAATGAAATAAAGATTTTTTTTAAGAAAATAGGGTTAGTTTTGAAAATCTTAAGTTTGAAAAGTAGGTGATGTATATATGCAAGGCAAGAAGTAGAGCACAAAGCAGGAAATAGGCATTTGGTGCTCTGGAAAAGAACTGACAATGTTTAGCAGTTTAACAGCAGAAGGCAAATGTCTCACAGGAGACCAAGACACGTGGAAAACAACGATGAGAGAACAGTGTCAGTGAAGTTAAGAAAGGAGTTTCAGTAAGGGAAGGTCAGTAGTATTAAAACTTCAACAAGATTGGGAATTAGGGATGATCTCTTCACATGTTGTTAGAGATCACAGTTTATCTCTGACCAAGTGGCTGAATTGCTGCACAGGTGCCCACGCCATGCTGCCATCACATGAAGAGTAAATAAAGACTTAGGGAGTGGAGATGCACAATACTGTTACGTAAGAAATCAAGTTGTTAATTTGGATTGCAAGATCCCAAGTAAAAATCTCTCTAAGTATACAGGCAAAGAAAAGACTAGAAATATACATATCAACTATAAAAAAGTACTAACGTATTTATTGCTTTATTTACTAGTGCTAGTTATTATAAGGGTTTTATATGCACTTACATTAACCTATTTAATTTTCACAAAAATCCCCTGAAGGGCTGCTTTTATACACTTTGCACAAGGGGAAACGAACAGAGGTGAGGTCACTTGGCCAAAGTCACACGCCTGATGTGTGACTGAGCCAGGACTCAAACCTTGAGTCTGTTTCTGGAGGCTGCTCACTTAAGCCAACAGTATCCTGCCTTCCATCATCTTAGCATTTTTCTCTACCTGGTGGGATTACAAGGGGTGTTTATTTCTCTCCTTGTAACTCTTAAGCATTTTTTCCAAATTTTCTACATCCATTTTATAATTTAAAAGATCCAAGTCAACTCTTTTTAAAGAAAGTAGAGCTAATGAATGTCCTTCTTGTGGGATATGGAGGGAAGAGAAGATTGTAGGAATTTGATGAGTAACATTTAAGAAAAGCATTGATTTTTCTCAGTTTTCCTTTAGGATGACTTACACCCCTTTGAAGGCTAAGGGGATATAGATTCAGTGGAGAAAGAGAGGTCAAAAATATAAGAAAGAAAAGATAAGGGAGCACGCAGAGTGTAAAAGGGAGTGGCGGAAGATGAGTTGTAAGAGCTGAGTGATAGTGTTCCTGCAGGGCGATTGTGGAAGAATGCTCTAGGCTGAGTGGAAGAGTTCAGCGAGGCACTGGGGTATGAAACAGCCAGCCGTGTCCATGGCTTACAAGGAGCTAAGAGCAGCAGCATGAGAGAGGATATTTAGAGAATGAGTAATAGCCTTGCAAGGGATAAAGATAGCATCACAGGAGAAGAACTGGGGACAGTTAGTCCAAGATATACATTTTGAGGTAGAGGGGACAGGAGTCGAGGAAATCCGTGATTTTGCGTGTCTTTTTTTTTTACTGGATAAAATAAGTCGCTAGATCTCCTGATAGAATCAAGAAGGCAGTGGTCTGGTTGAAGGTGAATATGTGAAAACTTTGGAAAACCTTCAGATGGAAGGGGGAGGTGAGGCGCCTGGGGATGGACGAATGTGAATGGCTGAGTAGAAAGAGGGTCCATTCTTCCTACTCTAGCAGTGCTTTGTTCACTTTGGAGCAAACTTCCTGAAAGTAGGAATTCTGTTGTTTTCACTCTGTGGCCCAATGCTTAAAACACAATCCAGGACAAGGTAGCTGCTATTAATGTAAATGATTAGAGTGGAGTTTGTCTAACCATTGTCAGCTTATGGATAAAATGGGGCACAGAACTGTCAGGGACTCTGAGTTCACTGGTGTTGGCTCCTACCTGCTGAATAGAACTTTCCAGCCACTAAATTTGCAAGTTGTGAGAGTCGTGAAGTGCCCCAAGAAACTAGCCACAATTCTATAAAAGATTCAAGTTAAACACGTGTGAGGTAGAATGAGCCCTGTCACTGTTCTCAGGACAGAAGTCTGAGCTAACATTTCTTGGTCCTTTGACAACCAAATATTATGGAAGTCTACTAAGAGGCTGACTAGCCTAATTTGATTTTCTACTTCTTTTCCACTGCATGTAATATAATCAGTTTCAAGGAAACTTGTCCACCTCTACCTGATTCCACTGCCACCAGCATGTTTAGAAATTATTGAGAGGGCCAAAATAATGTTTTGCTGGCAAGGCTGGTTTGACATGAAGTCAAAACAGATGACTCAATATATTTCTACTGTTTTCTCCACACGATGTCAATCAATTCACTTCACTGGTGTAGGAACTGTGTGTGTGTGTGTGTGTGTGTGTGTGTGTGTGTGTGTGAGCAGGGGTGGTGTATCAAGCAAACAGTTTCGTTGTCCTTCTCTTTAACTAAATTGGTGAAATTGATGATCAAGTCACTGTGGGGTGTTTTGAAAAGCCAGGCTAAGTGGGGAAGTGGAATTCTGTGACTCCTGGACAATGTAGCTTAGTTTCTTTTAAAGGCAATTGTGAGGTTAATAACTACTTGAACTTTGTAGGACAGTTTTCTGAGCAATATTGAATGCTACATATAGATTAAGGTTCTTCTATTAGCAGATGGCCATAAAAGCCTTCTGCTAATAAATATTTATTAAATTTGACTTATTTGAATTTGCAGCCAGGGCCCTGGTCCTAAATTGTAAGCCTTCAAGGAAAACACTGGAAAAGACATTCCAATTAAACATGCCACTCGAAGAAATCATCACATCATGCCTCGAGGAATGTATGCTTCTGGTGCTTATGAGGTCCCAGAACGGGAGCTTCCTGAGCATGCCATATCTCTAGATCAGTGGCACTGATTCAGTCTCCAAAAAACAATGAACTTTTAAAAAGTTACACTCTCCCTTAGAAAAGAAGATAAATGTTTTCCATAACAAGGTACAGAGACCTTGGGCGTTGATTTATGCCTTTTCCTTCTCAAAAAACTGGAGGTGAGTGGGGCTGAGTATAGAGGGTTTTACTTTGGAAATGGATCCAATTCCTAAGTGTCACATTTGTTTCCTTCCCAGTATGATTTCTGTGACCAGTAATAAAAGGTACAGTCAACCTTTCCTAAATAACTAATGCTAGGAACATTTATTATACCTAGCTCCTTAAATTATGAAAATGACAAGTACATAAAATTTTTCATTTAAGCACTCTGACTTACTTAGCAAGCATACTGAGCTAAGTAGGAGTTTAATGAGTTCTACTGCTGGGTTATATGTACCAAAATTTAATTAAGTTTCTGATCTAATGCCCCCCTTGTTTCACTGATTAGGGGAGTCATGGGTGGACCATGTCATTCTCAGAAAGACAGTACAATTGTGAAATCTGAGCAGTCTATATGGGTTTTTTTGCCCGAATGTTCCTTTCAAGTCTCATTAGATTATTATGAGTGTTACAGCTGCGCTAATCTTTTTTTTCTGAGAAATGAACTTTTAAAATTGCACATTTAAAAAGTGACTTCTAGAGTTACCATGGCAGCTTCATTATAATGCACAGAGATGAGCATTATCACAGCTCGGCCTGATCTATCCAGGGCTGTCAGGAAATGAGAATTCCACATAAAGTGCATGCTCCAGTAGGGCTCATAAAACTTGCCGGATCAAGTGCCTAGATTTTCAGTTTAACAATTTTACATGAAAAGCTTTCTGTCATATACTGCACACATCTCTGTTTCCTTCAATATATTCTTGATGACTCAGGATCTCTGTTATCAATAGCTTATTGTACTTAGAGCTACAAACAGTGCTGTTTGATTTTTTTAGTCTCCTTTTTCATCTCAGTTTGCCAGCTGCTTATGATGACCAGGGACACTAAGAGTCATTTCAGACCCTGAGAGGGTTGTTGCCCCCCACCTCCCAGCAAGGATAGATTTATAAAGATATGTCATGTCACCTAGAGAGTCTAGGTCCTTTGCTGGGGCCTTGATGGGCAAAAATGGCAGATTTGTACTAATATGCAATGTAGTTGGTTCCTGAACCTTCTTTATAGAGGCATGATTTGTGTTTTGTCCTGACTTCCTGCCCATAGTCCAAGATAATTACTCCTTACCCACCCCTAGATTTACCATGTTCTGATGGGCTATTTCTTACCTCTGCACTGAGCACCTTAATCAGTTCCTTACATAGAAGTTTCTAGAGCTCCAAATATGGAGCTAAGACTCACCATTCTTCATGAAACTTAAGGACGCAAGCCTGCTTAACCTTCCTGGGCCTGTTTTCTCATCTATAAAATAATGTCATTTAGATAAAATGCAATTATATATTTGGAATACATGGTATAGACTCCAACTCATAGGAAGAATTCAGTCAATGAAAAAAACTATATGTGTGGAAAACGATAGTGGTTGTAGATAAAAAAGACTGATAAATGGTTGTGTTATAAAGACTATTTTAGGGCCTTGAAATTCTATTTTGGTTTATGTATTGAGCTGCCATCAAACAGTTATTTACTTGTCTGTGTGGCCTCTTTTTGTGTCCATTACTACGGTATGAAATCTGTAGTAAGAAGTTTGTGTAGTCCATCCCATAAGTAAACTTGTAACAGAATTAGAGATTGGAGGTGTCTACCATAATGCATTGAGCTCAAATTGTGTGTGTGGCTTAGTAAAATAAAATGTGACTTTGGTTTCTGAGAGGAGCCGTCTCATTATCTCAGACCCTGTGTTTTCTTATCTCTAAAATAAGGATAAAAGTATCTTCTTCCAAGATGTGGTACATATATACAATGGGATATTACTCAGCCATAAAAAGGAATGAAATTGGGTCATTTGTAGAGATGTGGATGGATCTAGAGACTGTCATACAGAGTGAAGTAAGTCAGAAAGAGAAAACAAATATCGTGTATTAACACATATATGTGAAACCTAGAAAAATGGTACAGATGAACTGGTTTGCAGGACAGAAATAGAGACACAGATGTAGAGAACAAACGTATGGACACCAAGGGGGGATAGTGGCGGGGGCAGGGGTGGTGGTGTGATGAATTGGGAGATTGGGATTGACATATATACACTAATATGTATAAAATGGATAACTAATAAGAACCTGCTGTATAAAAACATAAATTAAATTAAATTTAAAAATTAAAAAAAATATATCTTCTTCCAAGATTAGAAAAAGATAAAATTTGTACATAGTAAGCACATAATAAAGTTATTGTCAGGTATTTAATTTCTAGATGTAATTACATATAAAATAAGGGCTACTGAAAAATAAAATCTGAGTTCACTCTTGGCTGAATGTATGGCTCACCAGAAGGATGATATATAAAATTATAGAGTGGGGTTGTACACTATCAGTAAAGCGGTGGATCAACAATCATATTACTAGTTAGGAGAATACTTCCCTCCCTTGCTCTTCCTTAAGTGTAGAAAGCAACTCATTTACAATTGCATCAAAAAGAATAAAATACCTAAGAATAAATCTATCTACAGAGGTAAAAGACCTGCACTAGGAAAACTATAAGACACCAATGAAAGAAATTGAAGACCACACAAACAAATGAAAAGATATACCATGCTCATGGATTGTAATAATAAATATTGTTAAAATGACCATACTACCCAAGGCGGTCTACAGATTCAGTGCAATACCTGTCAAAATACTAATGGCATTTTTCACAGAACTAGAAGAAATAATTCTAAATTTTGTATGGAAACACAAAACACCCTGAATAACCAAATAATCTTGAGAAGGAAGAACAAAGCTGAAGTATCATGTTCCCTGATTTCAACTATACTACAAAGTTGCTGTGATCAAAACAGTATGGTAATGGCACAAAAACAGACACATAGATCAATGGAACAGAATAGAAAATCCAGAAGTAAACCCACACTTACATGATTAATAAATCCACGACAAGGGAGGCAAGAATATACAATGAAGAAAGACAGCCTCTTCAGCAAATGGTGCTAGGAAAACTGAACAGCTCCATGCAAAAGAATCAAACTGGACTACTTCCTCACACCGTGTATAAAAATAAACTCAAAATGAATTAAAGACTTATGTAAGACCTGAAACCATAAAACTCCTAGAAGAAAGCATAGGCAGTACACTCTTTGTCTTAGCAATACTTTTTTTTTTCAGATATGTCTCCTCAGGCAATGGAAACAAAAGCAAAATAAACAAATGGGATTACATCAAACTAAAAAGCTTTTGCACAATGAAGGAGACTATCAATAAAATGAAAAGGCCACCTAGTGAATGGGAAAAGATATTTGCAAATGATATATCTCATAAGAGGTTAATATCCAAAATACACAAAGAACTCATACATCTCAACATCAAAACACACACACACACACACACACACACACACACACA
>NC_041219.1:25890781-25946839 GCF_002837175.3 Physeter macrocephalus
ACACACACACACACACACACACACACACACACACACACACACACACATCATGATTAAAAATGGGCAGAGAACTTGAATAGGCCTTTTTCCAAAGAAGTCATACAGATAGCCAACAGACACATGAAAAGATGCTCAGTATCATTAATCATCAGGGAAAAGCTAATTAAAACCACAGTGAAATATCACTTCACACCTGTCAGAATGGCTATTAACCAATAGACAACACATAACAAGTGTTGGAAAGGATGTGGAGAAAAGGGAATCCTCATGCACTGTTAATCAAAATGTAAATTGCTGCAGCCACTTTGGAAAGCTGTATGGAGTTTCCTCAAAAATATTAAAAATAGAGCTACCATACAATTCAGCAATTCCAAAGAAAACAAAAACACTAATTTGAAAAGATATATGCACACTGCAGTATTTACAATAGCACAAGATATAGAAGCAACCTAAGTGTCCATCAATAGATAATGGATAAAGAACATGTGGTATATATATAACAGAATATTACTCAGCCATAAAAAAGAACAAAATCTTGCCATTTGTGACAACATAGGTGGACCTAGAGGGTATTATGCTAAGTGAAATAAGTCAGACAAAGACAAATACCGTATGATTTCACTCATATGTGTAATCTAAAAAACAATAAATGAATAAACAAAACACAAATGGAGTCATAGATACAGAGAACAAACAGGTGGTTGTCAGAGGGGAGGAGAGTCAGGAGATGTGTGAAATAAATGAGGGAAATTAAGACGTACAAACTTCCAGTTACAAAATAAATGAGTCGGGTATGAAATGTACAGCATGGGATATATAGTCAGTAGTAATGTAATACCTTTGTATGGTGACAGATGGAAACTAGACTTATGGTGATGATTATTTTATAATATAGAGAAATATCGAATCATTATGGTGTGCTCCAGGAACTAACATAGTGTTGTAGGTAAATTATACTTCAAAAACAAATAAACTCATAGAAAAAAAGATCAGATTTGTGGTTACCAGAGGCAGTGGGTAAAGGGAAGAGGGACTGGTTGAAGATGTGTCAGAAGGCACAAACTTCCAATTATAAGATAAATAAGTACTAGGAATGTAATGCACAACATGATTAATATAATTAATACTGCTGTATGTTATTTATGAAAGTTATTAAGAGAGTACATCCTAAGAGTTCTCATCATAAGGAAAAAAATATTTTTTTTATTTCTATTTTGTACCTCTGTGAGATGATGGAGGTTCACTAATCTTATTGTGGTAATCATTTCATGATGCATGTAAATCAAATCATTATGCTCTACACTATAAACTTATACAGTGCTATATGTCAATTATATCTCAATGAAGCTGGAAGAAAAAAGAAAAATAGTAAATACATGGAAGAGATTTACATGTATCATTCACTGACCAAAACAATTAGGCTTTCCTCTACTTTCTCCTGCCTTTCTCACTTCCTTCAAGTTTTGCCCAAATGGTACCTCCACAACTTATAGTCCTGTTTAAAATGGCAACTTTCTCCCCACTCCCAACACTGCTCTTTATGGCATTTATCACTTCCAACCTACTATGCAATTTACTTCTTGTTGGTGTTTATTGCTGATGTTTCCGCACAAGAATGTAAGAAGCATCACCAAAGTGGACAATTTTTTTTTCTTTACTGATTGTAACTTAAATACCTAAACAGTACCTGGCATTGAATGATATTTTTGACTATATGAGCAAAGTTTTAGTATTGCTTCTCAGACCCTCTATTTATAATGAAAAAAAAAGAACAACAAAAAATTTAGCATTACTATTTGGGGACTGAAGTTATTAAGTTATTACATAGTAATTTTAATTAATAATAAATTAAATTAGCAATATAATTATATAAGGTAAAACAAAGTGAGCCTGTTTTTATTCATTATTTTGAGCCATTAATTTTCATTTTTGCAACTAAAACTGGTAGTTTTAGTTGAATCATACTCTTGTCTTTATTTGGTCATTCTGCAGTAATGTTTTTTGCCCAAGGATCTTAACAGCACCATGAAGAATTTTAGTATCTTTTTGACTTTCTGTTTTTGATTAGATTTCTTCAAGGACATGTTCTTCCATACTTGTCCAGCTCAGAGAATTTACATGGAGTGCTGTAATCTTGAGGACAGTAAATACCCGTGGTAGCTGGCGTTAGTCACAGGATGGTGCATTTTAAGGGATGAAACATTTTGTGTCTCTAGATAGCTTCACAAAGGTGGCTTATATCAGTGTTCCTTAAACTTTATTGTAGGCGTCTTCCTCCTTCTCCTACCGCAGGACCAGAGTCCCTGAGGGAGTCCAGCTGTGTTTAAGTCTGGCGGGTGCCACCTGTCTCCACCATGCCCCTCAAGAAACAGGCTCAGGCCGGGGGCAGCAAAAAGGTGGAGCAGAAAAAGAAGGAGAAGATTATCGAAGACAAAACTTCTGGTCTAAAGAATAAGAAAGGAGCAAAGCAAAGAATAATTTTCTTACCAATACGTTAATGAAAGAATGATTTTTAGACATGACTGAAAAAATAGATAATTAATATAAATTGCTAAGAAATCTCAATTTTTCTCATTTAGGACAAAACTTTTGGTCTAAAGAATAAGAAAGGAGCAAAGCAACAGAAGTTTATCAAGGCTGTCACTCATCAAGTTAAATCTGGTCAACAAAATCCACTTCAGGTAGCACAAAGTGAAGCTGAAAAGAAGTTGAAGAAAGATGACAAGAAGAAGGAATTGCAAGAGCTAAATGAGTTGTTCAAACCTGTAGTTGCCGCTCAAAAAATAAGTAAAGGTTCAGATCCTAAATCCATGGTATGTGCATTCTTCAAGCAAGGACAGTGTACTAAAGGAGGTAAGTGTAAGTTCTCTCATGACTTGACTCTGGAGACAAAATGTGAAAGGCGAAGTGTTTACATTGATGCAAGAGATGAAGAGCTTGATAAAGATACTACGGATAATTGGCATGAGAAAAAACTGGAAGAAGTAGTAAAGAAGAAGCACGGTAAGGTGGAAGAGAAAAAAACAAAAACTCAAATAGTGTGCAAGCATTTCCGTGAAGCTATTGAAAACAACAAATATGGCTGGTTTGGGGTATGCCCTAACGGGGGTAATATTTGCATGTATCGTCATGCACTTTCTCCTGGGTTTGTCTTTAAAAAAGATAAAAAGAAGAAAAAGAAGATGAAATTTCATTAGAAGATCGAATTGAAAGAGAACATTCTGCCGTAGGTCCAAATGTTACCAAAGTCACATTAGAATCTTTTCTTGCATGGAAGAAGAGAAAAAGACAAGAAAAGATTGATAAACTTGAGCAAGATAGAAAGAAGGAAAGCAGACTTCAAAGCAGGGAAAGCATTAGTGATTAGTGGTTGTGAGGTGTTTGAATTTCGTCCTGAACTGGTTGATGATGAGGAGGAGGAAGCAGATGATACCTGTTATACCCAGGGAACAGGTGGTGATGAGGTTGATGATTCAGTGAGCATAAATGACATAGATTTAAGCCTGTACATCCCAAGAGATGTAGATGAGACAGGTATTACTGTAGCCAGTCTTGAAAGATTTAGCACATGTACTTCAGAAAAGGATGAAAACAAATTAAGTGAAGCTTCTGGAGGTAGGGCTGAAAATGGTGAAAGAAGTGATTTGGAAAAGGACAACGAAAGGGAAGGACAGGAAACTGGAGCCATTGATTATGTTTCTGTTGATGAAAATCTTCTTACTGGGGAAGATTTGGATGAACTAGAAGAAGAATTAAACACACTTGATTTAGAAGAATGACACCAAACAAGTCAATGATAAAATTAAGCCAGCCCAGCATGAGTTGAAATTGACTACATTAATTTTTTTCCACCTAGAATTCAACAGGATGTTTGTTTCCCATGCTGATTCCGGAGGGCTTACTCTCCTCCAAAAAAGGAATATTCTCCCTACATCTTGTCTTCTGACTTTGGCTACATCTCATAGTAAGTTCAGAGTAGTTCATGATAAATTAAAAATATGGTCATTGCAGAAAATGATTGATTGTTTTAACGGTCCACTCAAGTAGGAAGTGTAACTGCTTTTCCAGCTTTTGATTTTCATTGGGTATGTGTTATTACAAGGACAACATAATTTAAATTACCCTTCATTTAATGCAGTTTTTTGTTTGTTTTTTTGCGGTACGCGGGCCTCTCAACTGTTGTGGCCTCTCCCGTTGCAGAGCACAGGCTCCGGACGCGCGGGCTCAGCGGCCATGGCTCACAGGCCCAGCCGCTCCGTGGCATGTGGGATCTTCCAGACCGGGGCACGAACCTGTGTGCCTTGCATTGGCAGGCGGACTCTCAACCACTGCGCCACCAGGGAAGCCCTAATGCAGTTTTTAATGAGTGATTTTCTTTCCTTTGTATTTATATGTTCAAAAGACTGCCTAAGATATGAGCCTGTACTTCATAAAGGAAACTGCATATGCAGATTCAGTATTGTATATCTTTGGACAATTAGATGGACATTTAAAATGAAACTTCATTAATCTGCCAGGATCAGCTGCAATGCCCTGTGTTAAACTGTTTTAAACTATTCCTTTTCTTTTTTGCCAATAAAGTTGTAAATAAAGACCATGATACATTAAAATCAAAAAAATAAAATAAAACTTTATTGTATATGCAAATTACCTGGGAATCTTAAAAAAAAATGCATATCAAGAGTATGTAGGGCTTCCCTGGTGGCGCAGTGGTTGAGAGTCCGCCTGCCGATGCAGGGAACACGGGTTCGTGCCCCGGTCTGGGAGGATCCCACATGCCGCGGAGCGGCTGGGCCCGTGAGCCATGGCCGCTGAGCCTGCGCGTCCGGAGCCTGTGCTCCGCGACGGGAGAGGCCACAAGAGTGAGAGGCCCGTGTACCGCAAAAAAAAAAAAAAAAAAAAAAAAAAGAGTAAGTAGATCTCCAGTAGGGCTCTAGATTCTGCATTTCTAATCAACACCCAGGTGATATTGACACTGTTGATGCAATAAACACCCTTTGCATAACAAGGGTCTAGATTAAACTTTTTTATTGTCATTAACCTGTTTCCTACCTGAATTAAACTTCAATTTGATTTCTTAAAGGGCAATGAGGAGAAAATTTACACACTTTTTCTTTCATAGTTTAAAACCATCTGGTAACATTTTTACTCAATAATATTAATTATGAATTTCAAGTTTGTGTACAATAGCATTTACCCAAAAATAGGAGAGTGTTAGTTTTTAGGAACGATCTAAAGACAGGTGTAGATTTTATTCTCTAATGAGGTTCAAATTTAGGACTGTAATGAGCCTCGCTGAAAAAGTGAAGCTAAATGGCAGATTTTGTTTTGATAGAGACCGAGAATTTTAAGTGTGTGTTGGCTTTACATGTCTTTGAAACTCTGTGCTATAAAAACACAGGAGCCAGGAAATGAGCCCAGCCAAGTGATTCCACTCTCTAAAGATGTCAGAGTCAGTTCTCTGCAATGTCCAAATATTCCTCCTTCAGAAGTGAAGGAGGAAAGGCCTCAATCATCTGTAGCTGAGTAAACCAAGAGCACTTTTTCTCATGTAAATCAGTCACAGTTCCTTAAAGAAAAGCATCCTTCCTCCTGAAGACAGCTGAAACGTACATCTCTTATTCTAGTTCAGGCTTTGTTTTCTCTGAAATTGGAGAGGAGGACTATTGAAATTTTGTCTTTATTCTTTTAAGAAAAATGAACTAGCTTAGAGAACAGAAGAATTGGGGTATGCGTGTGGAAGAGAGACACTCAATGCTAGTGTCCCAAGTACCTCAAGTTTCTCGTTTTGACTCAGAATTATAAAACAACAATTTCTTTGACCCAGTTGCCCCGGTTGGGGCTGGTCCGAGTCCCCCAGTTGGTCACTGGGAGATCAGGTTCTGCATGTCTGCTCACCAAGCATTCTCCTAGCTATTAGTAACTGTCTTCACTTGGAGTTCTCTTTTATGACTCAGTGCAACTCTTATGTTTGGGCTGGGCAACCTTCAAGTTCTTACTTAATCCAACCTGATGCAATCTGAGTGGAAACAGACTGTGCTCCCCTTTTTCTTAAGAAAAAAGTTGGTAATATCACTGTGGCTGGAACAGTTAGGGAAACTTCGAGAAGAAAATAAGAAAATCATGGCTTAACTGGGGATTTTAATGTGACAAAGTGTGGGAGTTCTTACGGTCAAATGAGTGCACTGACACGGAAGTATTTGCCTTTGAAATTGGGTAAACTGAGCTTAAAATTTGCATGGGGGCAAATTAGCATGTGGTATCTCAAGATCTCATAATTCTCCTTTCAGAGAACATCTGCTTTCTAAAGGAAAGCTGGCAGACCATGCTGCAGCTAAAAGTCGAGATCATTTGTGACAAAATCAACCTCAGTAGTTAATGTAGCACTCTAAAGCAGGGGTTCTTAACTAGGTGTTGTACCCAGAAGCTTCAGTGATTACATAGAGCATTTGTACAGTTTACTGGGAGAGGGTATATTAGTTTTCATCAGATTGTCAAATGATTCTGTGATTCTCCCAAAAAGGTGAAGAACCATATCACTTGTGTCTCTCAAAATTTAAAACATTTGTGACTTTGAGCTAAACATTCCATCTTCAGGAATCTATCTGACATAAATAATCATCCTAATGAACAATTTCTGAATTGTTTGTAATAGTCAAAGAATAGAAAAAACCTTACATATCCATCAGTAGAAAATAGTTTAAAATATTATAGCACATTTATATTATGGAATACTATACTGCCGTTAAAAATAATAAGGCTTATATTGAAAACTGTCTCAGATGTCTTGTTAAGGGTCTTCTGTTCATCAGATGATCAATTAAGCATCCATGATGTGCTAGACAGTTTGGTACCAGGGATAAAAATAAGGAACTACTGACCCTTCTCTAGTTTAATTTTACTTAAGGTCTAGATGAGATCAATATGTATTTATGATATGTGGATAAAGATATAAGTGCTAGTGTTTGCTTGCATATGTGTATTTTCATATACATATCAAAAGTTTGGAACAATATAAATCAAGAAACAAGATTTTAGCACCAGGGATTTGAAAAGGAGGAAGTAAGAGACATTCAATTTTTCTTTTATTCTGTTTGAATTTATTTTAAAATGTCTATTACTTTGGTAGCACTTAAATATTTTTAACCATTTACTTAAAACTCTGGTGGAAAGCATTACTTTTAAGCTGAGTGTATAACTGGTTATCATAGTCTTCATAGTAACAAAAAAATTTGTAGGTTTCATTTAAAAAAAAATTTTGATACTAACAGCCAATTTGACGATATTTTTGTATTTAAGACAATTTTTAAAACTGTCCACTGGGTCTCTATTCCACTCCCGTGTAATAGTGATTACACATGAAACCCTCTCTTATCCCTTTTCTTTGGATATATTGCAGACATATCAAATAGTTTCCCAATCCACAGTGTTATTTGGCATACAAAATACTGACACCAACCCTGGAAGAATTAACAGTTATTTGGGTTAAATTCAAAAGTGTTTTGTTCAGTATCTAACCACCAACCACATGCTCTTGGAGACCTTTTCGGCTATGTGTTCGATTCTCCAAGTACATTTTTTAAGTCTCTAAAACTCAGGGCTCAACATTTGAGTATGATTTATACCATGTTTTACCAAGTCTTTGTGGGAATGTCTACAAAAGATATTGTGCCTATTTCAATGACTGTACAATGACTGATCTTGTCATTCATCAATTCTTCCATGAAAAGAGTACGTATGTATTGGTTGAGCTGCACTGGAGGACCCTGACAGGAGTCCAGCTGGTGTAGAGGAGTCCATAAATGGTATTTGAGCACTACCTAAAACATCACAAAGAAGCATATGAAAAAATGACTCATATGTTAACCTCAGAGATAAAGAGCCCTAATGTTCATCACTATCAGTTCTTTCCTTCTGAGGACACAGGAGTGTCACACATTCCAGCCACCTTGCAGTTTGGTGGGGCCACACACTAGTTCTGGCCAAAGGACTGGGAATAAACTAATGTACATTAATCCAAAGCTAACATGCTTAATTGATAGAGAAAACCCTTCCAACATACCTTTTCCCTTCCATGGTGATTTCAAAAGCCACCAGAGCTGGAGTATGCAGCTGCAAGGTGAAGCTGCATCATGGTAAGATCTTTGTCAGCCTGGATCCCTGAGTGGTTTCATGGACACTAGCTGCCCTTGGAGAGTGGCCAGGACCATGACATGAGCAATAGGCCTATGTTATGTTATGTTAACAACCAAGGCTTAAGGGTGTTTCTTCCTGCTGCATAATCCAACCTGTTTTGACAAACACAGCCATACTTATGTCCAATGAAATTTCAGTTTCTTTTAATTTAGTTTTGTTTAAAAGATTAATTTTTAAGAGTCTGATATGTACCAGGCACTGGTTTGGGTACCAGAAGTACAAAGATGAAAACTCTCTAAACTGAAGGAGCACTTGCATTAGAACCACCTGGAGTGCTGCTAAAGAGAAAAAATTCCTAGACTGAATTCAGACTTATTGGAAGAGAATATCTAGGCATGAGGACCTAGAACAAGCTAGTCAAATAAGTCTTGCGCATCTTTATGTTTGGGACTGATCTAATGGTAGATAAGGACACACAGGTTATTTTGCTTTATTCCTGTAGATATAAAAGTAGGCTGTTGTACCTGACTTGTGAGAACTATGAGACCCCCGGTGGAGTTCTGCTTAACAGACTGGACCATGATGGCACCACTCAGCCATGTGTTTTGGGCAGGACTATTTCAATGACTGTACAAAGACAAATTTGCTTGAAACAAAAGTCAGATCTCCATTTCCAAAATGAATGGAAGAACTGAAGAGATTTTCACTGTCATGGAACTTTTGCTAATTTAAACTAAAAAAGTAAATAAATAAATAAAAACCACTGATTTTTAAGTGACTATGAATTTCCATTCTTATTTTTAAGTGTATACATTTTAAACACCAATAATAGGGCTGTGGTGCAGTGGCTGGGATGGTAATAAATATTTTTAAAGGAGCTTCCTAACTCAGGATTTGGGTATAGAAGCAGAAACCACTAATTATTTATTTATTTATGGCTGGGTTGGGTCTTCGTTGCTGCACGTGGGCTTTCTCTAGTTGCGGCGAGTGGGGGCTACTCTTCGTTGCAGCCTTCCATGGTGATTTCAAAAGCCACCAGAGCTGGAGTATGCAGCTGCAAGGTGAAGCTGCATCATGGTAAGATCTTTGTCAGCCTGGATCCCTGAGTGGTTTCATGGACACTAGCTGCCCTTGGAGAGTGGCCAGGACCATGACATGAGCAATAGGCCTATGTTATGTTATGTTAACAACCAAGGCTTAAGGGTGTTTCTTCCTGCTGCATAATCCAACCTGTTTTGACAAACACAGCCATACTTATGTCCAATGAAATTTCAGTTTCTTTTAATTTAGTTTTGTTTAAAAGATTAATTTTTAAGAGTCTGATATGTACCAGGCACTGGTTTGGGTACCAGAAGTACAAAGATGAAAACTCTCTAAACTGAAGGAGCACTTGCATTAGAACCACCTGGAGTGCTGCTAAAGAGAAAAAATTCCTAGACTGAATTCAGACTTATTGGAAGAGAATATCTAGGCATGAGGACCTAGAACAAGCTAGTCAAATAAGTCTTGCGCATCTTTATGTTTGGGACTGATCTAATGGTAGATAAGGACACACAGGTTATTTTGCTTTATTCCTGTAGATATAAAAGTAGGCTGTTGTACCTGACTTGTGAGAACTATGAGACCCCCGGTGGAGTTCTGCTTAACAGACTGGACCATGATGGCACCACTCAGCCATGTGTTTTGGGCAGGACTATTTCAATGACTGTACAAAGACAAATTTGCTTGAAACAAAAGTCAGATCTCCATTTCCAAAATGAATGGAAGAACTGAAGAGATTTTCACTGTCATGGAACTTTTGCTAATTTAAACTAAAAAAGTAAATAAATAAATAAAAACCACTGATTTTTAAGTGACTATGAATTTCCATTCTTATTTTTAAGTGTATACATTTTAAACACCAATAATAGGGCTGTGGTGCAGTGGCTGGGATGGTAATAAATATTTTTAAAGGAGCTTCCTAACTCAGGATTTGGGTATAGAAGCAGAAACCACTAATTATTTATTTATTTATGGCTGGGTTGGGTCTTCGTTGCTGCACGTGGGCTTTCTCTAGTTGCGGCGAGTGGGGGCTACTCTTCGTTGCAGTGCATGGGCTTCTCATTGCAGTGGCTTCTCTTGTTGCAGAGCATGGGCCCTAGGTGCGCGGGCTTCAGTAGTTGTGGGTCACAGGCTCTAGAGCACAAGCTCAGTAGTTGTGGTGCACGGGCTTAGTTGCTCCGCGGCATGGGGGATTCTCCCGGACCAGGGCTCGAACCCGTGTCCCCTGCATTGTCAGGTGGATGCTTAACCACTGTGCCACCAGGGAAGTCCCGGGAAACAACTAATTTTTAAACACTCATTGGTTAAAAGAAATTGAAATAGAAGGAAGTCTTACTCTTCTAGCAGGAACATTTCTGCTCTGTCCATGCTAGGAAGATAGTCTTGTCCATATTCTCAGTATGATTCCATGAGCTTTCAACACATCCGTGCCTTTGTTCTAGTACTGATCCAAATCAAATGCACTTTTCAGATCAATAAATAATTATCATATACAGAATGTATGTGTACCATTCCCATCACTAAGCTGTCTGCATTCTGCTAACTGCATTTGGGCAGAATTTAGAATTTGAATGAACGTAATTGCAAATAGCTTGTCATGATCCATAAAGGGTTTTATGAAATGGGAATGCAAGAAAGCTCTTTTTACCATCCTGACGACAGCAGAAACTGGAATTATCTGGAAAGTAAACAAAAATTTAGCTCAGCAGTCTCAATTTCCAGACCTACTGTATATTGTTTTCCTGTCAAGAAGATGTACAGCTCTTGGAACATGTTGCCTGTATTCTTATTTATTTACTCATTCATTCATTTTGCAGTGAGGTAGCTATGGCTGCCAAATAAAATAAGCTTCTGGAGTAGTAGAATGTATCAGTGCCTTTAAAATGTGCACCTAATATAGGAAAACACTCCTTTAGGAGTAAGGAAAAAATTATGGGGGGGTAGATAATTCCTATCTACTGTGAACTTTGCATGGAGGTGAATATGCATATCTATAACTCACTAAAAAAAATGAAATTTTTGGAATTAGGATTACACAGTAGATGAGACACTTTGTAGGTACAGGGCAGTGGAAATATACCAAGAAATATACACTGCTACCTAAATCCCATTTGATCTCATTTTCTTATACCATTTTTTTCTCCAGGTTAAAGTGAAATAGGGAGGTGGTCACAGCTTCAACCTTCTACAGACAGCTAAAAAAGCACAATAATAGCAAGACAATAATTTAAGTCAGAAGCTCTAAATGTTGGAGATTTGTGGTGGATATTAACATAGTAAAGGCTCTGAGAAGTCCTGTGGGAATGACCCACATTTTCTAAATGTATTCAACTATTTTTTATACCTCCTATTAACTTCCCACAGAATACATGGAAAATGAGGCCTGATTAGCTCCCCAGTCTCATCTGTTGCCATTCCACACCTTAAAATATGGGTCACAGACTCACGTCTCTCAATCTCCACAGTTTTTACACATGCTGTTCTTTTTACCTTATTTTTTTTTTAATTTTCTTTAATTTTTTTTTTTGTTCCCCTTTCTCATTATTGCTGTTCCAGCTTTAATGAGCTAAACGTTACCTGTAGTCTAGGTCATAGCTTAGCAGTCATTTTGCCTGGGAAGTTTTTCCTAACACCCCAATTACAGACACCGTGCTGTTTCTCCACCTAATCCAGTACTTCTTCAGAGCTACAAACACCTTTAGTTATAATTGTATGTTTAATGATCTGGCTTCCCTGTTGGATGATAAGCTCCACAGACCTGCATGCTCTGTTGTCTTATTCAATATTTTAGCTTCAGCATCTTTTATGGTTATTAGCACATCTTAAATACTAAATAGATATTTATTAAAGTGAAATGAATATCTTGAACCACTGGTTTAGAGAAATGTTCTTGAGGCTTTTAGACTAAGATACCCACAGATTCTCAGTAATTTATTGTGCTTTTGACCTGAGAGAATTACATTAGGCTATATAAATTGCTTCATTTTTTTTGAATTTTACTTCATTTTTAATTTTTGTTTTATCTTTTTACTTTATTTTTATTTACTTTTATTTTATTTACTTTTATTTTATTTTATTTTATATCTGTGCCTATCTTGAGGTCACAGTATAGTTTACCAGCTAAAGCCAGAGGTTTCTAGACTTTAGGAATTGCAACACCTTGCTCTACTTGGTGTGATTTCGTAATATGCTCATTTCTCCCTAAAAAACAAAGATGCCACATAATATTTATTTCACATTTACATTTAGATAAATTTATATGGACATGTTTATGCACTATAGCTGCCCTCAAACTACTGAGATGTCCAATAGAATGCTTCCAAGCATCGAGTAGACTTGAGGCTGGTTCCTGATTCTTACTCTGGCTCTAATATCCAGGGAAAGTAGGTTTTGACTCTGAAGACATAGCCAGCAAGAAGCATAACTAGATAACTGATGTTTCTTAAATGTTTTAATGGCACTGCTCTGGAGTGAGACTATAACTAATGTCCTGACCAGTCTTTGTTCTTGGAATAATTTGATAACTCTGGCATCTTTGAACAGTCTGTCACAGTGCTTCAGTTTCTCTGGACAGTGTTTGATACTGAACCTCTATGATGGTTAATTTTATGTGTCACCTTGACCAGGCTAAGAGATACCCAGATAGCTGGTGAGACATTGTTTCTGGGTATGACTGCAAGGGGGTTTCCAGAAAAGACTAGCATTCGGATTGGTAGATTGAGGGCCTGGATAGAACATAAAAGTGGAGGAAGGGCAAATTTGGTCTCTATCAAATTTGGGATATCCATCTTCTCCTGTCCTCAGACATTGGCTCTCTTGGTTCTTGAGTCTTCAGATTCAGACTAGGACTTAGCCCATTGGATCCCTGGTTCTCAACCCTTTGGCCTTGGACTAGAACCATACCTCTGTTTATCTTGGGCCTCCAGCTTGCAGATGCAGATCATGGGACTTTTTAGCCTCCCTGAGTGAGCCAACCCCTCATATTAAGTCTTTTTCTATCTATCTGTCTATCTATCTGTCTATCTATCTATCTATCTATCTCCTATTGGTTCTGTTTCTCTGTAGAACTCTAATACACCCTCCTCATAGATAAACTTTTTTATTCGGTCAGTAAGTATTTTGACGGATTGTGGTGCTAGGTATTGCACCTATAGAGTAAACGTTGATGATTTCTGAGAAATATGGATGTAGATATTGTGAAAAAAGAAAGGCTATAGCTATAAGTGAAAATGACATAGATGAGAAGAGAGATTACATTTGGCAGCAGGAGTTGTTATACTGAATTATAAAACAATACTGATCATTTAGTAAAGAACAAAGCAGAGCATGTACTCGGGAGTCAGTAGAAGCCTCCCATCTTTGGAACTGTCTCTTTAATGCTTTCCAGTGGTTATATGTACATGTTTGCCTCTGCATAATGAGCGGCATTTTCTGGAATATTTTTATATGATTTAGAAAAAGATATGGCATTTTCTGTGAGCTATCTGGAGACCCAGTCTCATAATTGGATGTGAAAATCAATAGACATAAGGGAAAAATAACAAAACAGGATTTAGAACAATTATATCATAAAATTTAGAAAAAAATGAATAAAATAATTGAAAATAAAATGCATTAAATTATTCAGAGTGGTTATCTATGATAGGTCATTTCTTCTTATTGCTATTATAAATTTTCAAAATTATTTATAGTGGCAAGGACTTACGAAATTTAACGAAGTTTATTCTAGTCATTTTCAATTGTACAATTAAACTGTGCATTAATTGATAATTGTACAAAATGTACAGTGCTTTTTTAAAAAAACATTAAGATGAATTGTTTAGACTAAATATGAGTATTGTATGCATAATGTGAGAACTTACCTCTGCACTATACATGGAACACATACTTTTACATGAAAGAGTATTAAGAGTCTACAGATCCCAGCGTAAATGTCCTGAGAGCGTTCGGTAACTGCTTACCCATCCCCACCCACCCTGGCCCTATCCTCACCCTCTCCTACCACATACATACCCTCTGTCTGTGCCCTGTTGTATCATAAAAACCTCTCTCCCTCAGTTATCCTCTCTAGCATCTCCATAGCCATACACATAAAACTACGTTCCTCATCTGTTGAACCTCTCTTCTCGGCATATAATTTTCACCCATTATAATAAAGCACACTGCTGTTGGTAGCAGTATATGTATATGCATGTGTGTTATACTTTCTCACTATGAAACATTTAGACTAAATAATAATGGGAAATGATTGACCTGGTTTATTCCCAATATTCATATTTTATTTATTATTGTAATTAGTTTGATGCATATCAGAAAGATGGAGTGCCATGTCATTTTCTATGGGTAGGTTTCTGTTCTTACTTTTTTCCCTTTCAACTACCCATTAATAAGTTTTAGTAAATAATAAGAGGAGGGCTGGGTGAAAGGCAGACTCTCTGTACTATCCATACAACTCTTCTGTAAACCTAAAATTATTCCAAAATAAAATGTTTTTACAAATAAGAGGAGGAGAAGGAAAACCAGAATATGAGGAAGGAAAGAGCAAGGGAGAAGGTGAAAAAATGCAAAGTTTGTGGTTTTAGGGACCAAGAGACAGAGGCCCTTCATACATTAACAGTACAATCATGTCTGCATTTGTGTTTGGCTGACGATTTGTGGCAATCAGTTTTTAGTATTGAGGTATGTTAATAAGGGCTTAGGCACCTCCAGATCAATTAAATTTGGTATATTAATGCATAATTCAACATTGTTGCGTAGAGCAGAATGCTTAGAAGGATTTTAAAATTCTATCTTCTGATGTGGCCTGAAATATTTCAAGGAAACACCCACTGTCAAGTGAGTGAAAATGAATAATTATGGGAGCCCTAAAACCCCACAGTTGAGCAGACAAGACAGCTGCTATTATTAAGCACTCCAAATTGAAAGTATGGATTCTATCATTATAAGAACAAAGACAGTGCTGTGATAATTATGGAAACGCTATAGCTTCCATTTTTGCTAATGTTTTTAGTGGAACATTTAAAGCCACAAAAGGTTAAGATAGAGAGCTCAATTTCTGTATCTTGTTACTCACTTAGATGAATGCAATTTTTTTACCAATTGTAGTCATAACAGAGCTTGCAATCCCTGAAACATCATGATAAGAAAGCACCAATTTGGGCAAGAAATTAAATAATAAACATAGTGTAGACTCAGTGGGGGTGGTATTGTTTAATGTCAGTGGTGATTGAAAGTACCTTTTAGATGACTGAAGCTTTGTTGGCCTCGTCTGCTTATATTAATTTCTCCTTTTCAAAGGCCATTATCTTAAATTGCATGTTGTATAACTTGTGCCAATTCCCTCCATCCCGCAGCACCACTCCTAAAGCAACCTGATGAAGCATACTGTAGGAAAAAAATCTTCCCTTGGCTTAGCATCCAAGGAGATTACAATCTTGAGACTGTAATAGGAATGTATTAAACTTTGTACAATTTCCTTTAGTCACGTGAATTGAATCCCGTTGTGCTATTTTCTATACTCCTTTCAATCTTTGTCACAAAAATGATCTCCGAAAGTGTTAGCATTGCTTAAGCAACCCTGGCCTGGTTTTAAACCAGTCAGGATCTTACAGTTTTATTGGCTCTGAATTTCTTTCCCTGAGAAAACAAAGCAAGAAGACTGGGACAAACGTACCCAACAGATGACAGAACACGGAAAAGGTCTTTGTCCTTTGGCTCAGGCAGGTTTAACAAGGACAATCAATAATCTTCATGTTGATCATATACAAAAAAATTGAAAGGGAAAGGGGAAATGTCACAACATAAATCCAATCTGGTGACAGTGACTGCACTTCTCTGCAAGAGGGAGACTGAAACAGTACAAAGATCTCGGCTCCAGGTTTTCAGATTCCAATCACAGGCTCTTCCTCAGGTGTCAGACTTTCCACATTTTCATTAACTACCACTCTTACCTCTGAGGTTAAGATGGAGTCACTCAAAGGTTGATGGCGTCTACAGACTTTGATATGCCTTGAAATGACCAACACCAACAAAGAAAACAAAATCACTCTTATTAAGAAGGAGAATAAGAGAATCGCTCCTCAGAACTTGATTTTGTTTTGATCGCTAGAGTGTCTTTGATGTCAGGCAAAGCTGCTGCATGCAATGCACAGTCTTTGGAATTTTGGTTGCGTGCAAATTAAACTCATTTTGTTCAAGTTTAAAAGTAAAATATTTTTTGCTGCTTATTTTTATATCGACTTCAAATAATTCCATATCACCAATAAATAATTTCTCCAAATAAAATCCATAAAATTCACACCATTAAAGTATGAAGTGATAAAGAACTACATGCTTTAACTTAGCTGAAACTTAAAATTGTTCATCTTTTATTATGAACTGGTGAACTAAGTGAACTGGTCTATGAGATCTCTGCCTTGTTTCAGAATAATTAATTTGGAGGCACATGTTTTTCAAGTAGTGTATGTTTTCCAAGTAGCTACATGGAACATAGGATTAGAGATAAGGAAACCAAGGTTATAGGTGATAAAATCTTGGGTGGGTGAGCTATTTTCACCACATGATATCAGAGATCAGCATTACCCAATGGACCATAGATTTAGTCTGTGTCCCTTTCTTAGGACCAACTCAGAAATAATCCCTTTAGACTTTAGTCCTATCAAAAATCACTAGAGGAACCACTGAATCTTTCTGAAAAAAGATTTACCAACAGACCGCTTGTCAGATCCACTTTACTCTGTTTTACACTTACATGCCATGTTGATCCAAATCTGAAATAGACACAGGTTATACAATCATATGGTACTCCAACCAGAGTGGTCACAAAATGACCTAAACAGTATTCCATTCAGATCTTATCCCTTTTTCTCTCAGGATTTTACCTAAAAATAAAAACTGGTGGAACTGAAGAGCCAACCAATAATATCAATAATATTTACTGAGTGTTTGGCCTGTGTTAGGCACCATCTGAACTCTTTACAAGTGAATCTCCTTAGAGTTCTAGGTCATTTGTAAGGGAGATACTATAATTGCATTTTACCAAAAAAATGAAGCTCAAACTAGATACATAATTTACACATGTTATCACAGCTAAGAGACAGGCAATCTAGGGCTAAAATTATTCTTAATCAATAATTTTTCTGCCTTTCTCTGCTACCCTTGTTCTTTATATTGGGCTATCTTATTAATTGACTAATAGAAAGAATTGTCCAGGGCCTTCTAAAACTTTAGCTGACTTTGACTAAATTTTCATTTAAAAAATTATATGTGTGTATATATATATATATATATGTATATATATACACACACACATCCAGATTGTTCATAATTTTTTTTTCCAGAACACAAATTTATTTGGCATTTGGATGAAACGGTTCTCACAGCATCTTAAGAAGAGAATTTGTGCCAACCCAACCAAAATAAACCCAAACTAAAATCCCTTAGTGAAAGGAAAACATAAACAGGCCTTGAGACAATGGCGTATAGACACCCACCCCCACCAAGTAGGTCAGCAGCTCTCACAGGAGCACAAGACTCTCAGCCAGGGCTGGTTGGGGTTCGTCTAACCACAGAGCACAACCAGATCTCACGATGGTGGGCCTGGGCGGAAGGCCGACCTCACCTCTCCCCTTGCTCCCCCATCCCCTCCCCCAGTGGAGCTCAGCCCCTGGGGCACCAGCTCCTGGGGACACTGCAGGCAGCAGGCAGGGCCTGGAGCAGTGCCGCATGTGGGCAGAGCAACCCCGGACAGAGCCCTGGCCTGTCCAGAAGCAGGCCCCCCTCTGTGGTCCCCACTGCCTGCTTCAGTCCACTCCCTCAGGGCCTCCCACACGCCCAACTGGCCCAGCAGTCCTTCAGTCCCCGAGGAAGTCTCCAGTCCCACACATCTAGTGCCAGCTGCCCTGCCCTGTACACACGGGTCCGTGTCCTGGGCCAGAGACATGGGGGCTGGGAGGCATCCTGAGCTGTTGGGGCCAGGCCCCTCTGGGGCTCCACGGGGGAGCCCACTCCAAAGCAGGCGTGCTCAGGACCCTCACCTGGCACCAACGAGGCCTGCGACCGCTGCTCTGTGCCCAGAACAAGCGGCAATACTTTTAGGAACTGTTAAGGCAGCATGATTGAAGTCAGATGCTATAACTCTTCTGATGGGTGGGTCTTTTTGTTTACTCCAGGCATCAAAATATCCCCTGTGCTGCCACACAAAAAAATAAATAAATAGCTATAAATGTAGGTGGAGATACTGATATAAACACAGACATTAGGACAACCATCTAAACGAGAAGATGGGAAACTGCTTTTTTGCAATCATAACCAAATCAGAGTCTGAAAGCTGTCCGAATGCACATCTCTCAAACTTACAGTTAAAACTGCTCATTATACACCATTATTTCAGGTTATAATGCAAAGCAACTGCTTGGACACCTGGAACAAGGCTGCTTTAAGTAATCTTCAGATCCTAGAATCTATCAGGATTATTTTTCTCCGTGTGTTGACTCCCCTGGTGCTCTTACCATCAAGATTGGTGTAAACCAATTAAACCTGTTTAATAATAGTTCTTGCCCTTTAAAAACCTACATAACTTGTAGTGGTACATCAAGACTTGCATAATCTCTCAAAGTCTTGCAACAAAGTTTAAGCATTTCCTAAAAAAACAGTAATTATATTACATTGTGTCTGTGCCTGAAACCAGTGTAAATTTTTCAGATAAAAAATTACAAATGAACAACTCTTTAGATAAAACTGTCTCTGCATTTTGGAGTGCTGGGAATTAAGATTTTAAAAGATAGCAACATGATGTTAGTAAACCATATATACAATAAATATTGATAAGTAGTATTGTTTGATTGGGGACTAACTGTTGTCATTGGAATTATGGTTTAATTTCCTTTTAGAAATGGAAATGGTAATGGTTATTAATGAGGTAGCACTGCTACTAGGGGGAGTTTTAAAATTGTACGGAGGACGTTTTATGGTTGTATCAATGATGAATGTGCTAAGGCATTTAGTGAGTGGAAACAATGAATGCTAAGTATCCCACAAATGCACAGAGTTGTCTTATTCAAATTTTAAATATATTCCCAGACAGTTAAGTACAGACATCAGATGGAATCATTTATGTTCTACTCTAGTTATGCATATTATTTTAATATAATTATACTTTCTTTTTATTTCTTAAAATTGTTAAAGCTAGGATATTACATTGACTTTTAAAATTACATTATTGGTAGCTTTGTCATCTATTAATTTCATTTCAGAAAAGTAAAAATATTTGTTATAAAAAGATTTTTTATCTGATAGACTGAGATTTACAGGATAAGAAATGAAGAAGGCGTTAATTAGGGTAGAAAAGCATAAGACCGAATCTTGGAAACTTCTAAACTAGAAAATGTCCAAAGAAATGTTATGATGGCAACTTATGAGGGATAAAAGTTGTTGATATCATGTTATAGTGCCCAGGCTTGGTTTAATAGCTTGACCTTCTCATCTCTCTTAGTGACCCACAGAGGCAAATGTTGATTTCAGTGATATTTTCAATAGTTTCTAGGAGTACATTTTCAAACTGTCCAGAGAAAAGATTTTTTTTCAATAATTGCCATGCCAACTTTTGTTGTGTGTTAGTGGTGGTGGTGGCTTCATGTTCACTTTAACCCCTCTTGAGAATTACTCATAACATTTCCAAATGGAACTCTCCAAAGTTAGAGCAACATCTAAGAAATCAGTCCAGAAGTCCTTGTATTAACAGCTCAAACTTTGAGGTATTTACATTCCTTTGTATTTTAGCCCATCTGGACTATATGACTGAAGTCTTGCCCCAAAATGTGACCTTTTGAATAAGCTTCAGATAGTCAGTGGGCCTGTTGGAACAAATGTTCATGGGCATCAAAGAACACTCTTTTTAGGCAACGATCAGGATGAAGGCATATGTCACCATCCCTAGTGGGATTCTGTCCATCCTCTTAATAATTCAATTACCTGAGTAATCATAAAGCTTAAAATATGCTCACCTTTGTGTCGTTTTTCCTTATTAAACAAACATTCACATCTAGCGATATATTACAGAATTATCTTCAAAGAACATCATTTCTTTTTTTCTCTGAAGCCAAAAAATGATTAACGCAGATAAGACATAACTCGAGAGAAAGCATCTCATTAATTAAAATCCTAAATTGAACAACGTAATAGGATTGTTTCTAAATAGTAGCTTAATAGTAATTTTTATACAAACAGAAATATACATGAACATATGAAGTGTCCAGTAACTTGTTGCTTGAGTGAATGAGTGCAGTAATTAATCAATGAATATATCTATGGAGTATTTGTAAGTACTAGTTAAAACTCCATTTTGGAGATATGAGTTAAGCTAAAACATAAAGAACATTCCAAATATTTTTATTATAGAAAGATCATGAAAAGATCCTAATTAATCATATTAATGTAAATAATTATAAAATTTAAATATACTTGGTGCTTTCTATGTGTCCCTGGTACTATTATTCAGATTTCAAATCCATATTAAATCAGTTCATCCTCACAACAACTCTATGATGTATCATACATCATTTTACAAACTAAGAATCTTATTAAGTGATTTGCCCTGGGATACAGATAACTTTGGAATTCATTAAAATAAAGAGTCTATTAATTGAACTAATGAGTAAAAAGATCAGGTGTATTGATGAAAATTCACAATTATAGACTTGTGATAGTTAAGACTTTTGCATTAAGTACTGGAAACATAAATTAACTTAAGCAAAAAAAATGGCAACTTATGAGGGATAAAAGTTGTTGATATCATGTTATAGTGCCCAGGCTTGGTTTAATATCTTGACCTTCTCAGCTCTCTTAGTGACCCACAGAGGCAAATGTTGATTTCAGTAATATTTTCAGTAGTTTCTAGGAGTACATTTTCAAAAGGCAGTGAGGCTCCTTGACTTTTTTGTAGATCCCAAGGGTGATGTCCAGACATGTTGGAAGGACCAGAATCTATCAGGAGCATAGCAGAATTTTTTTCTATTCCTCACATTTGCCTCTCTGCTTAACTGCGGCATTTTTCTTTCTCTCTCTGATCGCCAGTACACATGACCATCCATGGCTTTCAAACTAATGTGTTTAATTTCCAGCCACAAGGGAAAATTAAAATTCAGTTCAAATTTCAGATTCCTGAAGGGGACCTTTAATTGTCCAGAGTGAGTCAAATGATAATTCCTGTTCCAATCAACAGTGTGCAGCTATGTAATTCTGTCCACCTTCTATCCTCAGCCGCTCGCATGCAGAACCAAGACGGTTGCTGGGAGCTACGCCTGTGACCGTGTAGAGTGATAGCTTCCCCAATTTCAGATAAATACCTTAATAGGCATCTATTCAAAGAGTGAGGCATTCAGATGTCAAATATTCAAGAGAGAGTCTTGCTAGTTGCTCTAGACAGGTCTCCTAGGCTGGTCTGTAGTGTTGTGGCATCATGCAGGTGTATCTGGGTCAGATTGTCAGGTTTTCTGAACAGAAACTACACTCGATCAACTTATCTATATATAGTATCCCAGATCCTAGGGAATTAACGTTAAACTAACTCATAGGAGACAGCTTTAAAAAAATCTTAGCCCCAGTTTAATACAGTGAAAAATAGGCCTGAGTCAAGAATCATGACTGATCCTGGATGTAAGACCTCTCAGGAGACTAAGTTACAGATTAGCTGCTTGTTAAAAACTGGCACAATCACATCAGATAATCATTGGCAGGTGAATTGTCCTTTCTCTAAGGAAAGAACACTTCTATCTAAATAAGTAGGGCACACCTCTAGGATAAAGGAGCAGTTTCCACTAGTTAGTATAAGATAAACACTAAAATTTCTTGTGTTTCTCCCTTTTGTATGCAGTCTGCCTTGTCAGAATAACAGTTGCTTTAGTTATATTCCAGACCTAAGGGTGCCCTTGTGATCCTATTGGAGTATTTCCTAGTCTTCTTCAATAAAATATTTGTGAACATCTCTCAACGTACATAATTTTTCAGGGAGATCTTCTTTATTCTGATTTTTACGAGTTTTACATCAGAAAGTGACCTTTTATGTGTGTGTATGTGTGTGTGCATGTGACATATGAAATACAGCTTGATTACCATCATGAACATTCTGTAAACAAGGAACCTAAATAAGAAGTGTAGTTAAGAGTCAGGAAGCAGATGGGATCAGAACCAAAGTGCAAATATAAAAATAAGTGAAAATGGCCAAGGATGTGTGCCACAAATACTACTAGTGTAAGAGTAGCCATCTAATGTGCAAACTAATGTGTCTGGAGATGTCAGGCTGGATCAAAATACAAGATCAAGATATACCTAGGTGAATACAGCATAGTGTGGGAAGGCCAAGAACCAATGGATTGGAATTATGGGGAAGCATTCATATACAACCTACCAAAATAGTTGCATTTGGTTGTACAAGCGGTATACTGCTGGGGGGCACTTCACATATTAGTCATAATATATTTGTATAATTATTACAAATTTATGGCAGATAATAAGAACATATCTTGAAGAAGGGGTGCCTTTTTAAAATTCACATGAAGCCTCTATATAGGCTAAAGTGGTGCCAGCTATCGTATTTGTACAGATAGAATGCAAATGAGACTAAAGGTTATCAAGGAAACCTATTTATCTTAACTTCAGATCAATGCTAACTATATGTTTCAAGAGTGGACAACACATTACGTGCTAGTCATGAAATCAGACATTTCATCTTTGTCCACTATCAATGCAGACCACCCTGGTATCCACCTAGCTGTAGTAACCAGCACTCGGTAGCTTATGATTTTGGTTAAGTAGATTCTGAACCTATGATCACAATAGCTGAAATTTCTATTCTCATAGTTTAAAAATGTTCCTGTTTCAGAATTTTATTCACATTTCTAAAGAAACCCTTCACAGTTCTTTCATTCTCTCTCTCTCTCTCTCTCTCTCTCTCTGTCTCCCTCTCCCTCTTCTCTCCCTTTCCTTGAGGTATACCGTGAGTTTTTAGAACTTTGAATTTTCTTAAAATATGTGATTTGTGTGGTAGAGAGACACCAAAGAGAGAAAGAGATCACAAGAGAGCAAGCTTTAGTAATTGGGGCTCGAGATGTTGAGCAAATGAGCCACAGGATGCTTCCATTAGCAGTGCTTGGACAGCATCATTCCTATCACCCCTACTGTGGGATTGACTAACCAATGGTTTATTTTATAATTCGAAAGTCAAACTAAGGGTGAAAGAAAACTCCTTCTGTCTTGCCAATAATTCCACACTTGGAGATGCACATATTCCCACGGGAGGCATGCAGCAGGTGTGAGAGCATGGAGCTATTGCTGTTGGCTGTTGATTACTCTCTGTGTAATTTGAAAAGGTTTCTATTCCCACAGCTTAATGTAATATATCAACAGTAATACATTCATAGTCATTAATCCAGCCTACTGGAGGTTTGGCCACTGTGACAGATGTCTGCTCAATTTCATATTGTGGGTTCTCATTTATTTCCCCCTCCCCCTGGAAAATCTTTTATATAAAAATCTAACATTAATATATCTGATATGATGCTTCCATCCAATAGTGACATTAGTTATCAACCTATAACTTCAAATGAATAGCTAATTAATGATGAGCCAGACACACCAGTACCAATTTAGCACACTTTATCTGCACTACAGTTTATGGCAAAGATTACTAGATGATAAACAAACTCTGAGGTATACTTTTGTTTTTAATAATTGGAATAATCCACTCTTTTGGTTATACACTTAAAAGCTCTATTTTGTCTTAGAGTCTTAAAGACTTTGTCTTACTTCTTTGTGTGTCTTAGACTTGTGTCTTAGAGATATTCCATCACTGGATGAGAAATGTGGAGTAATCCTCAAACATCTCCACCAGGTTCAACAGTAAGCCCAAGGCAGAAAATGTTGCCTGTACCACCTAAATTGACAACTTTTTGCAAGAGAAATTCCATGCATACTGAACACACTCCATACTTTTATCTCTTATCTGGCGGACTTCTGGTAAATGTATAAGAAAGGAAAAACTCTATTTCCCTCTATTGTTCAGTTTCTTAAGAAACTCCTGAGTTTAAGGCATACATATATTTACTGTAAGTATTCATAACAGTAATTGGGCTTAAAGAAATACCTTCAGGGTTCTGATGTTACCTCTATTATTGTAATCCTTTAGCTTTGAATAAAATTGTTGTTGCTATTGTTTTTAAGATTTACCACTTGATTGATTTGTTTTATCCAGTGGGTGCCTCTGTTTTCATTTCCCTTGTATTTTTAATACATTGTACTAATTCCTTCTTTTAAATAATTTTCAGAATCTTAGAAGCAAGCATGGGTAATAATAATGAGCAATATACAAAGCAGGAGGGAAGGAGAGAGAGAGAGAGAGAGAGAGAAAGAGGGAGAGAGAGAGAGAGAGAGAGAAAGAGGGAGAGAGAGAGAGAGAGAGAAAGCAGTAGCTCTCCACAGAAAGCAAGTAGGTCCTTTGCATACAAAGTTTTTTTTGGTCTTTTTAGTATATCATCAGATCACCCAGGAAGCACAGGCTAAAGCTTTTAAAAAAATCTGTCTCCCTCAGTTGTATTTGAATGCTTTTAGAAGAGCTTACAACAGTTCTCCATTTGCATGTTTTCTTATTGCTCTGACAGTAAGTGGGGGGCAAGCTGGAAAGAACTGTGCAAAATATATGCTTGGTGTGGATGAATCTGAGATTTCCATAAGGAATTCCATTTTCTAGCATCTGAGATCAATTTCTTATAATGACATTGAATAAACACCTGTTAACGCACTGCTTGTAAACCCTAAAGTTGCCTATTCTACAAAGTATATCTTCCATTGACTTTCATTTATCCTTTACCCCATTAAGGAGTGTATTTAGTTGTATTAGTTAATTTATTGAGTGATGCTAAGAAATATACCTAAATATTAAGATTGCTTTTTATATGCATCAAAGGTCCTGGGTCTAATTGGAGAACCAGTGACACTTTTCAATTAGAAGAATAGAAATATCCGGAGGATAGAGAGGACACAGAAAAGCATTTTCCATCAGTAGATCAAAGGTCATTTGCCCAGTGGTTAAGGCCATGGACTCTGGCAATAAGACTACCTGGTCGCACATACCAGCTCTTTCATTTAAATCCCATGTGACCTTGGGTGATATACTTAATACTTCTATACCTTGGTTTCCTCATCTGTAAAATGGGTATAATAATAGTACCTAGCATTACTGCAAGGGTTTAGTGCGCAGTTCTTGAACGGTAAGTACTGAGGAGCATTAGCTACTATATAGGATAAGTATACAGAGCATTTTTTAAAAAGTCAGACTTAATCCATTAGGGGCTTGGATTAACTCCACTTTCTCAGAGCTGGTGGGAGGGGTTTTCATTTGAAAGAATGCTCCAACAATAAAACCGTGGGAAAAATGGAACGCAGCCAGAGCTCCATCACTGAAAGCTCCATCACTTTCCATTACTGAAGGGCTTCAATGAAGCCTTTGTCATGGATAATGAAGAGATCCATGACCAGGGAACCCTTCTAACTGGAAGATTTGATGGTTTTCCCCCAGGTTTTGAGACTGTTGAAGGGGGAAGTCAGAGGACTCCTAGAATAAATTGGCATATGGAGTAATTATTTGATAGCAAATATTAAAGAAAAACTCCAGTTGTTATGTTCTTTTTTTCCACTGGGAATCCTAGCCAAACAGAAGCGTTGGCTCTATGACAGCAGGCTTACAAATCTGTCTAGTACGATTTTGAGTTCTACCGTATTTGTTAAAATCCAGCCATTTTGCACCCCAATGATGGGAGGGGTGGTTGAATTCTGTCCGTTGCCTGAAAGAAATCAATCATAATCCTCTACATGACCACGCAGGGTCTTTCAGGCCACAGAGAGTCCATCTTTAGTTGTATGCCTGGAGCCCCCAGATCTCCTTCACTTTTTTCTTTTCTGTTTTTTCCTCCAGTGTCCAGATTCCATCCTGTTTCAATACTTTGTGATCAGACTTCCATCCTAAAAAGAGTATATTGCATCCTTATACTCTTCAGAAGGGATCAGCTGCAAAATAAACAAAACCTCATTGCTAATATTAATTGCCCCTTCTAGCAAAATCCTAATGCTTGGCTCTCTCCATTGCAACAGTGAGGGCATAAGGAGCATAGACTAGACAGAAACACATCTCACCACAATTTGACAGAGACACAGAAGGAGAGCGTCTCTAAGATCATGTTCAATTCCACAATTCTTTACTTTCATCTCTACAAAAAAGTGCAGCCTTGTTTCTGCTAAAAGCAGAAACCTCTATAATCAGACACAATTTGCCCAGCAATCAGTTGGTAATAAGGGATCAGTGTTCCAGTCAATTTTAAAGAGACTTTTGGATGATGTAAGAGCCTAGATTATAAAAGAGTTGTGGTAACGAGAAGAGCAGAGAGGGGGAAAGGAAAAGAATTAATAAAAGGAAAGGGAAACTGAAATAAAATCTATGGCCTGAATAAACATAGCCTATTCAAAGTGCAGAGAACTAACCTTGCTATTTTTTAAGGTAATTTCTATGTTTCACATGACTTAGGTATACTATCTGACACTATTCCTTTTTCTCTAAATTGTATCTCAGTGATTTTTTTAAAGAGGAAGAAAAACATTATTTTTTCCATTTAGATTAAATAATTCAGTGTAATGCCTCAAAAAGTGAAATCTAATCTCACATGACCTCTAAGGTCTTTTTGATCTCTACTCTTCAAGATGCTAGGAGTCTATGAAATGCTAAACACGCAACCCAAATCTGCCATGACCAAGTCGATTTCAGATTTCCATTGTTACAAGGCTTGTGGGCTAGATGGATATGAGCTTCGTAGAGTGGTTTATAATTTATCTGGTTGTCTTTCTATGCTTAATCCATCTGTGGGAGTGACAGCTTGACATAATCACTAGCTTCAAATAAGTAATTCCATTTACTATCAGTTTTTAATTTTATTTCCTCATTCCTTTATTGATGCAGTAAAATGCTGGTTAATCTGCAGAGCCCAGGCCAGCCCAGTGTTGTCAGTATTAATTTCACACTACCGCATCTTCGTGTTTGGTCCTATACAGTAATTAAAGGAAATCATTATAAAGTTGAAATTAAGCTGGATGTATAATCCTTGGTTTAGTTTGCATGAGACCAATAGATGATTCATAGCAATCTTTATTATTTTCTTCACATAGCCAAGGTTTTCCTTCTCTAGTAAAATATTTAGTCACATGTATTTCTTTGTTAAAGTCTCTTTTATTCTATAATGTGCAACCTCCCCCCCCCAAAAAACTATCCTTTAGGAAGATGGGAGTTATTCTTTTAACTCTGGTAAAATTTAAATTTGCTAAGAGCAGTGGTTCTCAAAGTGTGGTACCCAGAGGAGCAGCATTATAATGACATGGACTCTTAGTCAGGTGCTATAAAAAAATTACCATAGACTGGATGGCTTATAAACAACAGAAACTTATTTCTCACAGTTCTGGTGACTGGAAGACCAAGATCAGGGTATCAGCATGTTCAGGTGAGGGTCTTCCTCCACGTAGAGACTAACAACCTCTCTTCTTGTATCCTTAACATGGTAGAAAGAGGGTGAGAGAGCTCTCAAGGGTCTCTTTCATAAAGGCACTAATCTCATTCATGAGGATGCCACCCTCATGAACTAATTACCTCCCAAAGGTCCCACATCCTAATATCATCACACTGGAGGTTAGAATTTCAACATATGAATTTTAGGGGGGACACAAACATTCAGTCCATAACACAGGCAGTCTTGCTAAAATACATATTCTACCAAATCAGAAATTCTGGGGGATGGGTCCCAGCCACATGTGTCTTAATAAGCCTTCTAAGTAATTCTAATGTATGCCAAAGTTCGAGAACCACTGATTTAGTTTTTAACGCATTTTACACACTACATCTACTTTGCTCCTCATGACAGCCTGCACAGTGGCTTCACTAACCCCATTTTATAAATGAAGAAAGGGAGGCTCAGAAAATCTCAAGGATTTGCTTAAATTCACAGAACTGATAAATTGTAGAGCCAGGATTTAAATCTGAAATTTCACAATGCTCTTTCCACCACATTCATGGATTTCAAATAGATCTCAAAGGAAATATGCAGATGCCCAATGTATAAATTAGGTAAAAATCAATTACTGATTATTTTATATTTATTTGTATATGGAAATTATTTTATATTTATTTTTATGTGGGAGTATAACTTCCATAAAACCACAATCATTTACTCCACCCCCTACTCCCTCATATACACACACACATCGCCTTTTCTCACCAGCTGTCTATTAGTGAATTCTTCAAATCATAATACACAGACTCCACTTTAAATTCTGTCCAGACTGGGACCTTCAATGTCATGCTGAAGAATTTAAGCTTTGCCTACAAATCAGTGAGTCTGCCCTTCTGGGCCACGTATGGATACTTTGTTATGGAGGGAGGGCTGGAATTTTGCAAGAGATCCACCAATCTAGAAGCACAGCAAGCGGTGACTTTAAATCGAATGAATAATAATATCTCATTCAAATAAGTAATACAAATCTTCAAATATCTGTAACTAATAAAATACCTATATATCTGACAGTACACTAAATTCCAAGTAATTTTATGTCATCATGGATTTTCTCAAGTAACAGATACCAAAAGTTCAACTACTAGAACATAGGCATTTCCAGAATTTATGGATGTTAAGAAGGAAATTCAGACTCAAAGTTTGATAAGTCTTGCCATTTATCCAACTTCTTTGTTCTCTATTCACCATACCTCCTGTCCTCATTCAAATTCAGGGCTTAATTTGCCTTGATGATCAAAGTAACTTGGGTGACCATACAATTAGTCATTCAAACTAGGATATTTTTAAGACTGAGAGAGGGCACTATTAATAATTACACTGGGATAGGTGTTGTAAACCAGGGCAGCCCTAAGCAAAGAGGGGGCTGTGGTGGTCCCAGCAGAAACCACTTCCTTCCCTGACTCTCCTCTCTCTTTCTACCCAACATACATATGGTTTTCATGGCTAATACATAACCCTGGTCATGTCACTTATCTCCTCATTCCCAGACACAATAAAATTTGGGTTCTTTATGCTGACATTTCAAATCCTGCAGGATTTCAGGATTTTTATTTCAACAATTTTCTCCAGTCAAGACCAGCTACATAATTTTTTTGGAGGTTTGTTCCTCTTAATCTCCCTCACCTATTTCTCTCCTCCCCTGACACCCCCTCCCCTCTGGCAACTGCCTGTTTGTTCTGTGTGTATGACTCTGTTTCTATTGAGTTATGTTTGTTCATTTGTTTTTTAGATTCCACACATAAGTGAAATCATACAGTATTTGTGTTTCTCTTTCTGACATATTTCACTTAGCATAATACCTTCTAGGTCCACCCATATTGTTGCAAATGGCAAGATTTCATTCTTTATATATATATATATATTTATATATATATTAATATACACACACCTATATATGTGCATATATATATATGTATTTATGTATTATGTGTCATCTTCTTTATTGATGGGCACTTAGGTTGCTTCCATATCTTGGCTATTGTAAATAGTGCTGCAGTGACCATAGGGGTGCATGTATCTTTTCGAATTAGTGTTTTCTTTTTTTAAAATAAATACCCAGGAGTGAAATTACTGGACTTATGGTAGTTCTATTTTTAATTTTTGAGGAGTCTCCATACTGTTTTCCATAGTAGCTGCACCAATTTACAATCCCACCACCAGTGTTTGAAGGTTCCCCTTTTCCACATCCTTGCCAACACTAGTTATTTCTTGTCTTTTGGGTAATAGCCATTCTGACAGGTTTGAGGTGATAGCTCATTGTGGTTTTGATTTGTATTTCCCTGATGATTAGTGATATTGAACAATTTTTCTTGTGCCTGTTAGCCATCTGTATGTCTTCTTTGGAAAAATGTCTATTCAGATCCTCTGCCCATTTTTTAATCAGGTTGTTTTTTTTTGTTTTGGGGGGGTTTTTTTTGATGTTGAGTTGAATTAGTTCTTGGTACATTTTGGATATTAACCCTTTATCAGAGATACCATTTGCAAATATCTTCTCTTATTCAGTAGGGAGCTACATAATTTTTGAGGCCCAATGCACAATGAAAATGTAGGGTCCCTTGTTCAAAATTTGTTAAGAATATCAAGATGGCAACAACAGAGCAATAAACCAAGTGTGGAGCACCGTAGAACTACACAAGTCACACATCCATGGAAACTGGCTGAGCCTCCAATAAAACCAGACCATCTACTAGCCTCTTGAACATCTGATGCTTGCCCCTCTTTCTCAGGTCCTCCTCTGAATGCATTATCCCTAATTTCTGTCCTTTGAAACTAGGTGTAAGGCATTCTGTTTTTTCCTCCATAAAGTTTATCTTAATTCTACTAATTTCTTCTTTCTTAAAATCCCCAATTCTCTTTTGTTTGCATATGTCTCTTAGGTCATGTTATATTACTTTAATCATCTTATTTTACCTTACTCATCCTCACCATCTAGTTTCCACTTCAGTTTAGTTACATAAACATAATAAGAATTTCAAGAACGTTTGCAGAATGTGCACATTAGTAATTTTTTAATTCGCTTTCTTTCCAAATATGTAGAATATTATTATTTGCTGACAACAATCCAAATTCCATCATATATTTTTCAACATTGCCTAAATATGTATTGATTTATCCTCATTTGGGGGAAATTCTTTAACATATACTTCAACACAACATTATCTAAAATTTCCTTTGTTCTTGTGCCTTATGGAGAAGGGAAATGCTGTTCACTAGGCACGTATCAAGTGCCAATTAATACAATAAGAACATTTACAAAATGCATCTCATTTACTGCTTGCAAAACCCATGTACTAATATGCCCACATTACAAATGAAACTAAGACTCCAGGGGTAAAGTCATCTGCCCCAAATCACACAGCCTGTGACACAGTCAGGATTCAGAACAATATCTGCCTGTCTCCTGTTTGTACCTCACACCATCAACACTACTTTCCTAAGAGCAGCTCATTAATAATAGAAGGTGACAATCTGTCAATTTTACGTTCATTTTATTAAAAGGTGACAACAAACCATCAAGGGCAATGATTGGACATTTTCACAGGGGTGTCCACCTGGCTGCATCTTTCCCCTGTTTTTCTGATAAGGAGGTGAGCCATCTTCAGGACAGGGTCAGTTCTGAGGCCACTGTAGGAGATTGGGTGGCCTGGCAGGGGGTCCAGAAGCAGCCCCACAATCCTCATCTCCTCTCCTTTCTGAATATGACTCAATGAATTACAACTTTATGATGTCCCTAATAATGCTCTGCAGCCTCTAAATATTTGTTGGCTAAAAGTGAATAAATGGAGACATTATAAAACTCTTGGATTCCCACAGTTGACTCCAATGAGAAACACACTTCAACTAACAACTCCAGATGGAAATAAACACTGAGGGTGCCAGAAGGGTCCACAGAGCCCCTCCACCACCCAAGACCAGCCTCCCTTAGACAAGGACATTTTCTTTGCAGAGCTTCAAATCTTGATTACAACATATCCTTAGTTGTTGGGTCCTTGGTGATGTTAAAGATCTTGCCTTTGAACCATAGTTCATAATCCTGATTTGCCTAATAGCTGTGCTGTCCCCAAAATTGCCCTCAGAATCAACAAATTACCATTTGCATTTAACGATTAGGAAATAGCTGCTGCTCAAGAGAGGAAAAAATAATCATAGCTGTGAGAAGCTCACTTTAGGGCAATTACTCTGGATGGAAGTAAGGGTCTGAGGTCTCTAGGAAATGGGAAGAGTTCGGAACAATCAGAGGAAAGGTTATACTTAACTGACTAATTAGAAACCTCAGTCTCTAAAATGAGGAGGCCCTTGCAAGCTAAACAGTGCTCCTGGGGTGAATAGGGCTTCTAATGCATACTTCAGAAACTTGCCCCCTTCACCCTCTTTCTCTTCAGGGAGAAAGGAGTTATCTTGGAGCTTATCACTTCATTTCTAAGGCAGATCACAGAGACAGCAGAAGAATCAGTGAAACTATTTTTTCTCTAATTTTGACACTGATCCATTCTTTAAGTTTCAGCTCCAGAGTCAAATTTCTCTGTAATTTCCCTCAATTCCCAAAGAAAAGGATACAAAATGTTACATTAGGAAAGATTATGGATTTTGGATTCAGTTCAAATGTTGACTCTTTGATCTACTTGCTGGTAACCTTGGACACATGACTTAAGCTCTTTGAGCCTCAGATAGCTCTGATGATGATCCTTACACGCCAAATAAGATTTGTATGTGATGGTACTGGATTAATAAATGTTAGCTCCCTTCCCCTCACAGCATCCCCACTGAAACCAGTACCGTTATTAATACATTTCAGACCTTGCTTTATAGTAGGATTTGAATATACATGACTTGCTTCTCTTCCATGATGCAAACTGCTTTTCAAGAAGGGGTGATGTGCATCCTTGTAGGCTCAGTATACCTTCTGCAGCATGTGTTCAGTGCATGCTCTTTGCAGGGAATTAAAATAGTTTATTCATGGAAAAGGACTGAACTTTGCTTCAAAAGGCAAAGTAGATAATCATTGGTATAGACATTTCTCCAAAGAAGACATACAAATGGCCACTTTTTATAGTTGTATAAAAAGACAGTCAGCATCACTAATTATCAGGGAAATGCAAATCAAAACCACAGTGAAATCACGTCACACCTGTTAGGATGGCTATTATTTTCTTTTAAAGAAAAGAAAAGGAAGAAAATAACAAGTGTTGGCAAGTATATAGAAAAATGGGAACCCTTGTGCACTGTTTGTGGGAATGTAAAATGGTGCAGCCCCTATGGAAAACAGTGTGGAGTTTCCTTAAAAATTAAAAATTGAACCACTATATGATCTGGGTATTCATCCAAAAGAACTGGAAACAAGATCTCCAAATGATATTTGCATTCCAATGTTCACTGCAGCATTCTTTATAATAGCCAAGATTGGAGACAATCTAAATGTCTGTTGACAGATGAATGGATAAAGATAATGTAGCATATACATACAATGGAATATTACTCAGCCTTAAAAAAAAGGAAATCCTGTCATATGCTGCAACATGACGAACCTTGAGGATATTATAAGTGAAATAAGCCACTCACATCAGGACAAATACTACATGATTCCATTTATTTGGTATATCTAAAGTAATCAAACTCATAGAAGCAGAAAGTAGATTGATGATTGCCAGGGGCCGGGGAGCAGAAAATAGCGAGTTGCTCCTCAAATGGGTATAGAGTTTCAGTCATGGGAGATGAAAAACTTCTAGAGATCTGCTGTACAATGATGTATGTATAGTTAACACTACTGCACTGTACACTTAAAAAATTGTTAACAAGGTAGATTTCATGTTATGTGTTTTTTACCGCAATAAAAAAAAAATAATAATCTTTTGCTAGTCCTGACTGCTTGTAAATCTTCTTACATTTAGTACTTTCTTTAAAAAATCTTGAAGGAATAGAAATATTTTTAGTGCCTTGCTACTTTAGTACCCTAGGATTAAAGAAAATCAAAATGTATTCTTCTCTGACCAACACTCGCTTTTAGAACAGTGGTTTTTGACCTGAGTGTCACAACAGTTCAACCAGGAGGGGCGCCAAAAGTAAAAACATATGGTTGAATGGTTAAGAGCTCAAGCTAAGGAGACAAATCCCAGTCTCATGTTTTACTGGCTTTGTCTTTTGAGGGAGTTACCTGGGCTTTGGATGCTTCATTTACTCAGATGTAAAATGAAAATAATAATAATGCTTCTCTTGCAGCATTATTATAATAATTAAATGAGATAATACATCTAAAGCACCCAACTCAGTCAATACAACTATTACTTTAAATTTGTACTCACAATAAAGAACTCAGGTTGCAAATGATTATGTGTGTATGTGCGTATGCATGTATTGGGTTGGCCAAAAAGTTTCTTTGGGTTTTTCTATAAGATGTTACAGAAAAAAACCAAACGAACTTTTTGGCCAACCCAATAATTGGCTTGTTTTATACAGGTTAACCCTACGAAAGCATGACCTTCAACATTTCTGTTATGGTTCAAATAACTATTTCATTATATATTTATTTTGTCACATTCAAATTTTTCTCAAAGTGGGTCATTTTAATCTTTTTATCTACAAAATATAGACTTGTTTATGACAAATTATGTGTGTTTTTTCTCTTCTTACCTCCTCTCCTCATCTCCACCCCAATATCTAGCAGAGTAGATTGTCTACTGTAGTCTCAGTAACATTTTAAAAAATGAATTAATTAACATTTTTAAATTTAATTTTTGGAAAAAAAAAATACTGCAAATACAACATTAGAAGAGAATAGAACTTGCTCACTTCTTCTCCAAGCACTTTATATTCAGAATGCTTTAACTGGAACATTTATGTAAACATTTGCCTTCAAATTCAGAATACTTTAACTGGAATATTTATGTAAACATTTGCTACTGATGGGAGAGTTTATTTTATAGAACTATACAGTCAGGAGGATTATAAGGGGCCTAAACAGTTCATTTATTATGATTTCTAGGTTTATAAAATAGAAAATTAAAATCTGAATTGACCTAGAGGCTTGACTATCAAGGGCTCAGGCTATGGTCTTCTGGTTTCTGCAACCCAGCTGCATTGAATCAAGATCCCTGGCTTCACTACAGCTGAAACCATAGCTGATAGAACAGCCTTCAGCAGACTTCAGAGTATTTCTGTCTATGGGGAAAGAAATACACAAGTATTTATTCCATTGTACCCTCTGAAAGTCTCTCCCATCCTCTCTCACACACACACACACACACACACACACACACACACACACACACACACTTTTTAAAACGCTCAGCCAAGAAACACATGCAAAGTCCATCTGACCACCAGGGGGCCACCACGAGAATGGACAAGCCTATAAGAGACTCCTGTCTTAAGATACTCCCTCCCCTTGTTCTATCAATGTAAAACAGTTGTGTGAATTACTAAAACATGAAAAATATTCCCTTCCAAAAACTGCAATCTTTGTTCAAAGGACAATGCTTTAGCTGCATAAAATCACTCTGTCGGTAAAATACAGTGTAGCCCAAGATTTAGATTCAATACATTTTCATTCACTAACTTTATTCAAATAGGTATTTCCCTTCAGTAGTGACAGGATATTTTATAATTTAAAAAAATTATTATTAATTTTTGATGAGATAAATGGCATTGTGGATAGTTTTCTTTTTAAGTCCTTGGCCTTCAAAAATACATTTTAACTATTTATTTCAAGAAGAGAGAAGAAGTATATGGGAAAATAGATTAAAGAAACATGACCATGTGCATTATATAATGAGCCAAACTATTTTATATACTATATGTATATTTATATGATATAGCTTTATATTTAAATGGCATCGGTAGATGATAGAGAGAGAGATGAAAATCTTATGATAAACCTCAACTGAAAATAATAGCTAGAGTTGTAGGACATGATCACAGATCTCTGTATCTTCTTTGAGTTCTTTTTGCCTTTTACATAACAAATATGTATGAGTAATAAAGCCAGAACACTATATACACAAAGTGTTCAAAAATTATGCATATTTGAAGACATTAAAAATTATGTAAAGATGAATATATGTTTACATAGCTACATGATTTCTCTCTGGTATGTTAGAGAATGTGGTCATGTCAAACCATTGCTGGAATGTAATGATGGGTTAGATGTTTTATATGCAAACTACAGGCAAATTCCTTCTTTCCTCCAAGTGTATTTATGTCTTAAGGACTTCTTAGAATAGTGCTTCTAACCAAGGAAGATCCCTCCCATCCAGAGATATTTGGCCATGTTTAGAAACATATTTATAAAACTGTGAAGAAATGAAAGAGATTATCATACAGGAGAGCAATTTCCTTTAGGAAGAAGGAAGAGTATTATGACTGAGACAGGATACCTGAAAGATCTCTTGAGTAACTATCCAAAGTCTGTTTCTTAATCTGAGTTAGATGCATCATAATAATCCATTAAGCTCTCCACATGTTTTATGCAGTTTCTTATTTTATAATAAATTATTTTTTAAATGTTATAATAAATATTCTGTTAAAAGTTTTATTCTGTAATAAAAAATCATTTTATAAAAGCAAACCACTTATTGTCCAACATTTGCTTGGATATCTCACACACAGAATTGAGGGAATGACATACAAAAGTTGTATGCGGTGCCCATGGTACTATAGAGTAGACATCTCCCATCCAGGTGACACCATGCAAGCAGAGTTTGAGTTGAATGTTCTTAAATCATACTTTCAATACACATCCTTTGCCTCACATTTACAGTCTCTTAACGATTTTAACTGACACAGACTGGAAAAAAATGACTTTCTAATATAAAAGGTAGGTGTTCCCATAATTGTAGTGCTTAATCACTATTTCTATGACAGTTTACTACCACTGGAAACTCATATTTCCAATCCGTCACGTGTAATGCTAAGTACTGCATGTTTAGCAAAATTACATTAGCATTTCATTAAATATACACAGTAAAATGGGTGACATTTCAAAGACCCTGAAGACTTGTCATTTGCTGGAATTGTTTAGGTCAGTAACTCTAATCACATTGCTCATTTGTATCCAAGTCTCAATTATACATGTGTAGACTATCCACAAGAGACTTGCATGATAATTCACATCAACAGTCATTGCTTCCTACCTATAGCTGTGAGTCCGGGGGGCCGGGGGAGGGTATGCTTTAGAAAGCATTTGCTCTGGCATCTAATTTCACAGATAAGGAAAACGAAACTGAAAGAGGTTAAATGACTTGTCCAAGGTCAATCATCTGATAAATGGTAAAAACATGGAACTAGAATCCAGGTTTGTTTGATGCTAGGGCCAGAGTTCTTGCTATCAGCACCTTCTGAATAATTTATACACTGTGTTCTTTTTTGGGTTTTTCAGGATTTAACCTGTTTTAGTAATGTTTACATCACATGTGTTCCTTGTGACCCAAAAATATTACCACTGCCACCACTATGTAGAGAAAATTGTACTTCGATGGAAAAGTACACATTGTCTATAGCACATCCCTCTCCATTTTAACATGTTGGTTCTATGGAAACTCTTTTAAACTCTGTAAGCTATAGATAGCTGAGAGTAATGCAAAAATAAATCTGGTCTATAGACATGTAAGTTTTATCCAGTGGGCATCCAACTGGTCTCCGTCCTCACTATAGAAGAGGTCAATTTTGCCTCCAATTTCACATTCATTTTGATATTCCTCATTGATAAATGTGTCTATTCTTTGGATCATCTTTTGAACAGGTTAGAGCATCTGCTTGATACCCTCACTGATTAATGAGTTAAATAAAATTTAATAATGTTCATTTTTACATCTGTATGAAAGTCATGAGTTACCTATGTTTTGAAATTATTTTTTAATTACAACTACTACTACTACTACTACTACTATTATGATTTCTACTACCAGAGATACAAATACTACTGAATTTACCAGAGGTTCTGTGTTATCAGAAGTTCACTATAGTCTTCAAATGGGGCTAATGTTTTATTTGCACTAGGTCATGTAATCTTCACAAAAATCCTAAAGGTAGGTGAATCTTATTATTAACCCTCCTTTACAGATGAAGAACCTGAGGCTCAGTGAGGTTAATTGACTTGCACATGGTAACACAGGTGAGGTCATCCCTAGATCTTGATGCCCAGTTGCATCTGACTCCAGAACTCATGCTCTTAATCATAACACTATATTGATTGTCAGCAACACTAGTTAAGCCAAAATATTCTATGTGCTGGAGAATGGAAGCAGAAATACTGACTATATAGAAAGAAGGACAACTCAAGTTAAGCTGATGTTTCCTATCAGTTTATTACATGACTGTCTTTATATTATGCCTGAAATACGAATCTGAATCTTGGCAGGGCAAGGGGAAAATAAGCACAAAGTCAAGGCAATAATATTGAATCCATTTAACTCTTACAAATTTTATTAATCGTTTCAATCATTGTATTAAAATATTTTGAATACATAAGGTATTACAACTCTGAACAATAAAGTGAAAATATGCAAGAAAAATATGCTCCATGTGGCAATAGAAAAAATGTGTTAGAATTTTGCTATCGGGTTATTTCCTTCTTTATTATTAAAAATAATGGTGAGACAATATCACCAAGTCCAATAAAATATAACTGGATTGTATACAGATGCACCTTTATTTAGCCAACAAGGACACTTTCAAAAGGGCAATTGTAAATATTTTCATGCAATAAAATAATAAGTAGCTCTCTGATATTGTTATTTGTTCTTATTAACCTTTATGCATTGCCATCTTTGGGGCTTTCATCTTTGCATTTCTGAATCTTACCAAATTTCTCCATCTTCTAGATCTCCATGGCATTCTTTTATATTTTTCTCTTTTGGAACTAATCACATTCCACCTTTATTTATCGTCAGGGTCATTTTTCCCTGAATTTTTACCTGCAGAGCCACTAGCATGAGGATTGCAAAGTGATGTGGTAGCTTCAAGTCATAACTTCAAGTTCAGTCCACTAATGGATCACTTATATGTCCACTAATGCAAACATTCCCCCACTAAGAATTTGGACCTCTAATTTGGCAGAACCAACGGTGATGGGAAACACAAATCCACAGAAGGGTTGGTCATTAAGAATGATGATGAGAGAGACTAATGTTACTTCTTCCCTTTGGTTTCCAGACTCATGTGTTCTTGCTACAGGGTCAACATAGATCAGTCACAGGTTCAGTCTATATAGCACACTCTGCAAGGTGTTGTCCCTAAGCAGCATTTTCTACATCTGTCTTCTCAGCCTTATATTTATTCCATTGTTTATCAAGTCTGATGCATTTTGCTTCCTAAACTTTTCTCACACTTTAACCCAGTACTACTGCCTTATTTCAAGTCCTTATCATCTACTTGAATTTTGCAATGCTTCCTACCTGGTGCTTTTCCTTCTTGTCTCTTACCATTTTCAATGGTGCCAATCATAATCCAAATGAAATGCCCTCCCTTCCAACTTATTTCTATATCTGCATTTGACATACTTCCAATCCCTATTGACTTGTTACTGCATCATTCATTATCCCACCCACAGCTTCAGCTGGCTCTTCAAACTTGACCACTGGCATTGCTTTCTGCTTACTTTGGATGTATTCTTTTACTGTGTTTCAAAACCTCCCTCTGACTACACCATCTCAAGTTATCTTGGTCTGGTCTACCCTGGACAAGGACCACTAGGTCTGGACTAGAGTACAGTGGACTGTTCTCTTGCCATATGTGCCCTTGCCTGCCAAGGAGAATCTGGACATTTCTTGCCACTGAACTGGTTGTTCCTTTATACCAGGGATGTTTTATACATGCCATTCCCTCTGTCTAAATGTCCTTCCCTTCTTCCTACTGGCAGGATCACTATTCAAGAATCAGTTCATATATTGCTTTATCTAGTAAGCCTCCCATAGGCATAATAAAAATATTCAGCCAGTACTATAATTAACACATAGCAGTAATATAATACCTGTCACATTAATAATAATAACACAACACAATAATAACACAAAACACAAGATTTATTAAATGCCTACTACATGTTGGTCTCTGTGTTAACCACAGGTATTACACTGGCCAATGTGACTCAGTCAACATCCAAACTATGGGATTCCTAAAAAGAAGAATCAGTTCTGTTCTCGTTCAGTGTCTAACATATAGTCTAATTCAAGGCTTCACGATTGGTCTTTGTAAATAATTTCTGAACTGAATTAAATTGTTTGGGACATGCTCAGTTTACCATCTTTCTTTCTACACGGTTCACAAAACAGTAATTCTTTCATATTATGTCACTCAACACATTAAAATTTCAAACTTAATTCTTGCCTGAGATTCATTCTTCCAAACAACTGGCTTTAGTCTTGCATAACAATTCAATTCATCCTGATTGTAGTTTTTGTCTCAACAATAACAGCTTCCAGGACAGCAGAAAGGACTTTAAACTCATTATTCCTGTAGGGATTGGTGAAGGTGAGGACAGAGGAGAGCAAGCAAAAGCCCCATCATGTTTGGCACATGGAGTGTTTGCTGTACTTTCTGCTGTGTGTGCCAGGGCCTCTGCTTAACTGAGTCGAGGATTAACATATTCAACAAGAAAAGAATGGCTCAACTCCCTGGGTAGGTGGGTCTCATTCAGTGTATGACAGGTAACCCTGTTATTTGAGTATGAGCTCTTTTTTTTTTTTTTTTTTAACATCTTTATTGTCTCCCTCCCTCCCACCGTCCCTATCCCACCCCTCTCGTGGTCACAAAGCACAGAGGTGATCTCCCTGTGCTATGCGGCAGCTTCCCACTAGCTATCTAATTTACATTTGGTAGTGCATATATGTCCCTGCCACTCTCTCACTTCGTCACAGCTTACCCTTCCCCCTCCCCATGTCCTCAAGTCCATGCTCTAGTAGGTCTGTGTTTTATTCCTGTCCTACCACTAATCTCTTCATGACATTTTTTTTTCTTAGATTCCATATATATGTGTTAGCATACGGTATTTGTTTTTCTCCTTCTGACTTACTTCACTCTGTATGACAGACTCCAGGTCTATCCACCTCATTACAAATAACTCAGTTTCATTTCTTTTTATGGCTGAGTAATATTCCATTGTATATATGTGCCACATCTTCTTTATCCATTCATCTGTTGATGGACACTTAGGTTGCTTCCATGTCCTGGCTATCGTAAATAGAGCTGCAATGAACATTTTGGTACATGACTCTTTTTGAATTATGGTTTTCTCAGGGTATACAGCCACTATGGAGAACAGTATGGAGGTTCCTTAAAAAACTACAAATAGAACTACCATACGACCCCACAATCCCACTACTGGGCATATACTATGAGCTCTTCTTGTTGGGAAATCTTGGTATGGCCTGTGCACAAAGACTTTGCTGCTCACCCAGGTTGAAAACATTTAGTAGTCTGCTCATGGGAAACTGAGAGTCTGCCTTGCCTCCAAGCATTGAAGCCTGAAACAAATTAAGTTTCCATCTCTCCCCTGACTATTTGGGTTTGAACAATCTTGAAAGCAGTCTAGTAAACAGGCAGACAAAACTTCACTTGAATTGTAACCCTATTTATAATCTAAACCCTATTTATAATCTATAACCCTGGTGGAATCCCAGACCAGGCTGGGACATATTAGATCTATAATAAAGAATCAAAGAATTGCAGTTTAGAGGTAGGGGTAGAGCAAGGCAGTGCCATTGAATGAAAATGGATGCAATTGTCAACGTGTCTCTATGTGAGAAGGAGGTCAGAAAACTGTGGAGTGTTCAGAAAGTGATCTGTGTCAGCGCAGAGTAGCAATGAGCCTATGTCAATTAAAGAGCTAAGCCAATGTGGAAAGCACGTTTTCAACAAGTAAATAATGCCATTTAAGGAGACTGATTGCTAAAGCAGCCTCATTGCCTAATGGGGGCTAGTCAATCATTCAGCACATATTTGCCGCCTGGCCTTGGAGCTGACACTGTAATACATGCAATGCAATGGTGAGCAATAACCCCTGTCCTGGCGCTCCAGTATTTTTATATAGGGCACTAACAAAAAAGGAATGTAAAGAGATTTTTTTAAACCCTATGATTTGTAATAATGGCCTGAAGGAAACAAAAAAAGTGCTGTTCTGTTTCTATTCATACAGTTACTTGGGCAAAGTGTGCAAAGATATTCTGATCTGTGTCTGTGCAGTGCCCTCCCCCAAAAAAACTCCTAACACCCATGCACACACACCCTAATCCTTTATGACACCTCATTTGAGATCTGTTCCAGCCATAAGTTTTGACTGCTCTGGACGTTTCCATCATTCAACATGGGAGACTGGAGGGTCTGAATTATATTTACGAAGAACACAACTCCCTATTGAGATATGTCTCTAAGCTTAGAGTTTAGAAGTTTAAATTGTTCAGATCAAGATGATATAAATCACATAAAGCATATGACTGACCAGTGTTTCTATTTCATTCAGTCCAGGTAGCCATGGATCCTGATTGCTTAATACAGGTAATAATTATAAAGTCACCTTCACACAGACTGCAGTAACTCTTTTAACAGGGTGAAAGAAAAAATTATAGAGGGAGAAAAAAAAGAATTGTAATGGAACCAACATGAAGTTGTAAGAAACATCATCATTGAAAGATAAAAACCTAATAGTATCACAGAGCAGAATCAATCCCTACCGGCAGATTGATCTATATATTATGTTAATGAAATGTCATTTCTCCAAGGGAACATTCCTGCCCATCCTCTTATTCCAAACAAAACCCTAATAAAATCTGGATTTAAAGAATCAATTGCCTAGCTGTGTGCCACACATTCTGTGATTGTTCATAATGACGTTAGACTGCAAATCCTCCAAAAATAAATATCCTTTCGGTTGATGTTTTCATGTATTATAAGCATATACAATCAAATTCATTATGCCTTTTATTTCTTCAGCTAGAAAACTTAAAAAATTAAACAGGTAAAATCAGCAATAGCTTTTTAAATTTTTCTTTTGTTCTCTTGCTTGGTTTTTAAATGAACCTGTGGTATATAGATTTGAATTAATTCATGAGTCATGACACATTATCAAAACTGATCCCTGCATAACCCTCTTTTTTTTCTTTAATTTTTATTAAAGAAAATAATTGCTTTACAATGTTGTGTTAGTTTCTACTGTACAGCAAAGTGAATCAGCCACACGCGTACACATATCCCCTCTTTTTTAGATTTCCCTCCCATCTAGGTCACCACAGAGCACTGAGTAGAGTTTCCTATGCTATACAGTAGGTTCTCATGAGTTATCTATTTTATACACAGTATCAATAGTGTATATATGTCAATTCCCATCTCCCAATTCATCCCAAACCCCCTTCCCCCTTGGTATCCATACATTTGTTCTCTACATCTGTGTCTCTACTTCTGCTTGGCAAATAAGATCATCCATACCATTTTTCTAGATTCTACATATATGCCTTAATATACAATATTTGCTTTTCTCTTTCTAACTTACTCCACTCTGTATGACACTCTCTAGGTCCGTCCACATCTCTGCAATTGACCCAATTTCATTCCTTTTTATGGCTGAGTAATATTCCATTGTATATATGTACCACATCTTCTTTATCCATTCCTCTGTTGACGGACATTTAGGTTGCTTCCATGTCCTGGCTGTCATAAATAGTGCTGCAATGAACATTGGAGTGCATGTGTCTTTTTGAATTGTGGTTTTCTCTGGGTATATGCCCAGGAGTGGGATTGCTGGGTCATGTGGTATTTCTATTTTTAGTTTTTTAAGGAAGCTTCATACTGTTCTCCATAGTGGTTGTATCAATTTACATTCCCACCAACAGTGCAAGAGGGTTCCCTTTTCTCCACACCCTCTCCAGTACTTATTGTTTGTAGATTTTTTTTTAATTTTTATTTATTTACTTGTGGCTCACGGGCCTAGTTGCTCCGCAGCATGTGGGATCCTCCCAGACCAGGGCTCGAACCCGTGTCCCTTGCATTAGCAGGCAGATTCTCAACCACTGTGCCACCAGGGAAGCCCTGTTTGTAGATTTTTTTGATAATGGCCATTCTGACTGGTGTGAGGTGCTACCTCACTGTAGTTTTGATTTGCATTTCTACCCTCTTTTATTTTACTTAGCTATTCATTCATTCATTTCAACAAATAATAAATATCTGTGAACCCAACATCCAGGCCAAGAACTAGAACACTGACGATTGTTTACATGTATCTTTATGTCCCTCCCTATTCGGTCCTCCTGTCTATGGCTCCAACCCATGTTATCCATCATACTGCTTTTTGTACGTTTATTCTCTTGTTGTTGTTGTTGTTGTTTTGAGGTATAATTGACTTGTTAACTAGACTTACTGTGGTGATTATACCTTTTTTAAAAAAATTGTTTTTTATTACAAATAGCAAATGGTTAAGCAACTTTTTTACATTGAGCTTTTTCATTTTTTAAAAAAGGCTATTATGCTTTGTACAACTTCTGAGATTTTCTTGTCATTCAGCAATAGGTATGCTTCATCATGTTGTATACAGTTGTGATTCATTCATTTTCACTACTGTGTAATATCACATTCTTGAATGATTATTTTTACTCATTCTACTCTTGATGGTTATTTGCATTTTACACAGATTTTTTACTTACCTTTCTTTTTGTTATTGTGAACAGTGCTGCTATAAACATTCTTATACATGTCTCCTGATACACATAAGCAAGTGTCACTTGAATTTTTATCTTGAAGAGGACTGATAGGTGATAGGATATGTGAATGTTCGTTTTTCACAAGACAGTGCTAAATCGGTTTCCAAAGTGGTTTTACCATTTTATTCTCTTATAAACCATGTATGACACATTATTGATCTACATCTCTCCAACAATTGGCATTATCAAACTTTTCACTGTTTTAATCAGATGGATGTAAAATGTCATATCCTTGCAATAATGATTTATAGCAACCTGATTACTAATTAAGTTAGCTATCTCTACACATGCTTGTGGTCTAATGGCTTTTCCATATGTTAAGGCTTTCCATAGGCTCTTTTTTTTTTTTTTAACTAACAGCAATGGTGTCAGTCTTACTTGTTTATTTTTATTTATTTATTTACTTTTGGCTGTGCTGCACTGCATGTGGGATATTAGTTCCCCAACCAGGGATCGAACCTGTGCCCCCTGCAGTGGAAGCGCAGAGTCTTAACCACTGGACTGCCAGGGAAGTCCCTCCGTAGCCTTTCCCATTAGACAACTGTATGAAGCAGCCTAATGAAGAATAATTGATTCTGGGTAAGAAAGTATTTCTAGCCAAACACTTCCTAATTTAGTTTCTAGAATATTAGCTTTTTCATAAATAATAAATTTATAGGCATTCTATCCATATCTTTTGACCCATAGGGCTGACCTATTTGCCTCTGCTGTGTACTTATAGTTTTACCACCTGATAACTCCAGAAATTCCAGAGTTAAAGTGCAAAGGCAAGGAATGGTTTCTGAATGTTGCAGATCCTTTCACTTATATGTAGAAATTAGTTTCAATTTCTTGGAGGTTTATGTGAATTATGGAATTGAATTATGTTAAATCTAAGATCTGTTCTTGGGTGGGTGTAAACTTTTTTTCTATGTCTTCAAATATGTCCCTGCTTATTTGGGGCCTGAAATATATAGATCAACATTAGACACCATGCAAAAAGATATTTTTTTCTTTCCTATTTTATAGGGATTTATTTGATGCCTAAAAGATTTATGAAAGAATTCGAGTAGTCTAAAAACTTCTAAGGAAGATACAAATCACTGTTCTACTGTCATTGTCATGCTTAGGAGTATCAGGAAACATCTACAATTCATTTCATGTACTCCATCATGGAAACACCAGTTATTCCACATCATGTCTGAAAGGTTGAAGGAGATGGCCTTATATGTTGCATTTTTACCACCTTGGTTATCCAATATCAAAATTCTCATCTTTGCTAGGTATCAGAAATGGGAGAGCAGGAAGTTGAGAAGAGAATTTAAAAGAATCACAGGATCATGACATGCAAGTTGTCTCCAGTCCAAATTCTAGGGATACTACCTTGCTTGAGGGCCCAGGGCATCCCTTCAGATAAAATAATGACATATCCATATTCTGAGTGATTGTACAGCTCCACTGGGGGAAAATGTAGAAATTATGTAGTCAAAACTTAATTACTATCTTCTCAAACTAAAGAGATTTCCTTTTTGTAATCACAATTTGCTATTAATTTTGGCAAAAATTAGAATTAGATTTGTTTCTGAAATGCATTCCAAATGTATTTTTGCTATGTACTAATCAGCATAGAATTGTTTGGATGCTTTTCAGAAAAAGAAAAAGATATTTCAGTTGCAAATATGTAATATCTCCTCACAAATTTACTTTGTCAGTTTGAACAACAAATAATCTTTAGATTTCTTACATCTTTTATTGTATGATTTTATAACAAACAAAAATAGGTCATTCTGTATCATTTAGTTGAACATCTTATTTCTCCATTTTAACCAATGTAAAATTTCATGATTTTTCCATAAATAGAAATTAACCTTTTTATAAACTGAATAATTTCCACAAATTGGTTCTATTAGTATATATTTCCACTTAAAGTGTCCACTATTAATGTGCAACTTGCTTTAAGGCACCTGTTATGTACATAACAGATTGTCTTCAGTAGATGCAAAGAATATTGCACAAGGGTGCCAGGGTGGTAGACGTCTGGAACAGAAGAGAAACAGTTTGGAGCATAAGTAGTTAGTCATAGCGGCAAATGGAACCTTGGCAATGGAGCAGTATACCCTGCAGTCGTTCTTCAAACCACATCCAAAGAATCAAATACCTAACACGCAATATGTGGGAAGGTAGGAAGCAGGTACTCAGTGAATTCTGACTTTGAGTTAGAAGATATATCCCTTAGCTTTCCACTCTTCAGGGTAAAATACAGATTTTTAATCAATAAACCAACAAATATTTATTGAGTATCTACCATGTGCCTAGCACTTTGAGATAAATAACCAATCAAACAAATCCTATCCTCAAAGAACTCACAATTTACATGAAAAAGAAAGATTTATAAGTATAGAGTTAATGGTTTTCAACTTTTTATTGTGTGCATTCTTTTTCTTTTCTTTGATTCGTTTAGTCATTCAACAAATATGTATTTATCACATACTTAATGCAGGAAGTACCAAGAAGCCCTGTAGGGGATAAAAATATAAATGATATAATTTCTCTCTTCTTAAAAGAGTTTAAAGTCTAGGGAAGTTAAATATGTGCATACAAGTAAACAATACCACCAAGTTTGGAGTTGGATAAAATGAGTTGATACATTGAAAGTACTCAGAACACAGAAGTGGAGAGTAGGAGAAGGGAGAATCGAATGAAGATGGTCAAAAGCTACAATCTTCCATTTATAAGATAAATAAGTACCTGGGATGTAATGTACAGCATGACTATATTTGACACTGTAGGAAAAGTTGGGAAAGTTAGGAAAATTGTATGGGAAAGTTGTTAAGAGAGTAGATCCTATGAGTTCTCATCAAAAGGAAAAAACATTTTTTTCTTTTTGTTTTTGTATCTATATGAGAAGAAGGATGTTCAAACTTATTGTGGTAACCATTTCATAATATATGTGTTGTCATTATGCTGTACACCTTAAACTTATACAGTGCTGTATGTCAATTATATCTCAATAAAACTGGAAAAAATTAGAATTGATATAAATAAAAACTAAAAATTAAATAACACATTTTAATATGAAACCAAAGAACAAAATACTCAGAACATTGCTTTATATATAGAAAAACTCATTAATTATTAATTATTATTATTTTACTTGTATTATTAGAGCTGGATCTACATAGATGTGCAGGAGTTTGTCAAATGAAAAGATAGTAAATGTTCTTAACTCTGTGTGTTTTTACAGCCTCCACCTCTCTCCTAAATTTCAGATCTATATTCTCGACTTCTTATGACCCTTTTCTCTGGCTGACAGCATACAGGCAACAGAAGGAAACATACAACATACAGGCAATAGGAGAAGAGAGTATAGAAAGAGAAAACCAAGGATCTAACTTTGGAGATCCTCTAAATTTCAGGGATAATAAAAGAAAAAAAAAAACGCAAAGAAGAAAAGAGAGCTAGAGCATTCGAGGATAGTAAAATATCACAGATGCCGAGATGAAGACAGAGGCTTTAGGGCAAAATGAAGACATTTATACAGTCAGTCTCCTTCCTATGTACTACAGAAGGAGCTGTTGGGTTTTTTTTTTTCCCCTACTTTAAAACACACCTAAACATAAGTGTTATATTTTCTGGAAGTCTCTGCCATTCAAACATGTACAATAATAAAGTACCTATTTACCCCAATCTCTCCCAAACCTAGGACACTTAATCATTCGTAGAACTTGTGGGATTATATTAGATACACTTCACATCAGCATTAGCAGCCATTATACTGTGATTTAAATTTTGCAGGCAAAATCAACAGCTGGTGAGGGCATTGCTGCTTATATTGCAGAGCCATGACATCTGTTTCCATAGCACAATTTGCAACATTTCTTAAATGACATATTTCGTTATCATTTCATATGTGGGGTTCATGATAAATCCTTCTAGTAGTATCTCTGGTGGAATGAAGATTGGCATTTATTATAGTTTTGAAAAAAAACCCTATCTCATGAGATGATATTACTATATATCATTGAAATTAAAATAGCAATATTGTATAAATATCTATAACATACAGGCATAATTCTTGATGCTGAAAGCTGCTAGGGTAAAATCACATCATCAGAGATAATTCGCATTCATGGTCTCCAACCTCAGTTATTACTAAGCTATGTTTCCTTGTGTTCATCACCAGTTTGCTTTCACTTTTCCCTCAGAGGCTATATTAGAAAATTTTACTCCTCCTCAAAACCCAGATTGGATGCCTCCTCCCTCACCCTTACTTATGAACATTATATTTTATTTGATCAAGATGAGACAACAAACAACAGCTCTTTCCACCTTTGTCTCCTAGAGCCTAGAGTGTATTTCATCATCTGCATCCTTTCAGCATTCCTTCCTTTCTTAGTGAAAGAGGATGTCCTCTTTCTAGTTAAAGTTCTCTCTCCTGTGAATTCCAATTTCTCCTCAGGAACCTTGTTTATCAGTTACCCTACCTCCTCCCTTCCCCCACCCCATCTCCTCTTCCTCTTCCTGTTCCTCCTCCTCTTCTTCCTCTTACTCTCTTTCATCCTCTCCTTCACCCTCTTCTTTTTCTTTTTTTCTTCTCTTTCCTGGATCATTCCTAAAATTGATATACATGTTTATGTATATACGGAGAGTTAAGTCTCTCTAGTCTTGAATAAAGAAATGCTTCTCTGTGACCCCATACCCCCGCCTACTCTGCTTTTTTACTATGAAACTCCTTGAAGAATTTCCTGCTACATGCAGTCTCTACTTCCTAATAAGCAGTTTACTCCTCACCGTGATGTGATCTGGGTTTTTTGTTCCCTGTGCCCAGTGGAATTGCTCTTATAAAGGCCACCAAGGGCTTTTGTATTTCCAAAGACAATGAATGATTCTCAGTACTTATCTGACATGACTGTCTGCAGCATTTGACCCATTTAATTAGTCTCTCCCCATTCTGAAAACTCTATCCTCTCTATATCTCTGAAACACCATGGCTCTTGGTGCTTTGTACATTTATAGATGTCAGGCCCTCTTGGCTTTCATGGGACTTGATTTTCTTCTCTCACCTTGGTTTGATTGGTGCCCTGGTTCCAGAATATATGGAAAAGACCCATTGGTTTTGTACTTGCAGCAGAGCTGCCAATGTATTCAACATTTTTCTATCACAACTGTTAGGTTCTGAACTCCTGCCTTTAACAAAGGAATCTAGACAATGCAGGCCAGACCCCTACCAGGGAGAGATGCAGAAAAGAATGTAGGAATTGATCTGTGTTCTGTAACTACTGATGTATAATTAAGTCTTCTCTATGAGTAATTAAGATGTGCTACTTGCTTGGCTTTCCATTCCAGGTCAGTAATGATAAAATGATGAGAAGGCATGGGGCAATTAGGGGTCCCTATAACATGTAGTTTATTATGGAGTTTGGGAGTTCAAGCCAAGGAGTAGCGGGAGGTGAAGATGAACACACGTAGAAATCAGCCTAATCATGAAAAGCCTTGTATGTTATGCCAGGGAAGTGATTCTGTGCATAATAAACAAAGAACAAAATGTACGGAAGTTGTAAAAAGACGTTATTTTTTATACCTAGACATTCTGAATCATTTGGTCTGAGTTGAAGGTCAGGAAAAAGTTCTCATGTAATTCTGAAGAAAACCTTCAGTTGAGAATCCTTATGTGAAGGAGTTTGGATTTTAGGAGAAAATTATATAACTAATATAATTGACATGATTAAAAATTCATGATTAACAACTTCAGTAGGGCTCTCAGCACCACTTAGCAATCTCTCCAGATCTCCCAAAATAGCTTCAACCCTCCTCACTCTCTACAAGTTGTAGCCATCAAATACAGACTTCCTCATTTTCCCCCAACCGAATTCACAAAACATGTCTGCATCTATCCTTTACTGTTCTTCCTCCTGTAACTATAGAATCAGTGTCCCTTCCCTCTCTAAGACTCATCTCTCCCCCTGAGTTGTAGATGCCATTCCCTCCCATTCTTTCAGGGACTCCTTTTCTTTGGGAACAATTCCTCATGCTTGATTCTTCTTGATTCTATCTCTTTTTTTCCCACTAGATCTTTTTTATTAACATTCAGAAGTGCTTGCAATCCTAGTCAGTCACCTTGAAGAAGTCGTGTGACTGTGTAATTCTCTCCAATTACCATTCTTTTCTTACCTATCTTTCACAGCCAAATGACTTTAAGAGTTGCTTCTTTTTACTTCCCATTCTGTCTTCTCTCAGCACAATACTAAAACTTCTCTTGCTAAGGTCACAATGACCAATCTGTGGCTAAACATAATAGATACTTATTTCTCAGACCGTTTAGACCTCTCAGCAAAATTCAACACAACTAGCCATTACTTCCTCTGTAAAATCTTTTCTCTGGGCATTTAAGCTTCCACCTTTCCTATTTTTCCTCCTATTTCTTTAGTCCCTCCTCAAGATCCTTTTCTTGGCTCATCCTTCCCTACTTAACCTCTAATTGTTATAATTCCCCATGGCTCCACTTGGGAATTCTTTTTCCTCATTCTACATTTGCCAGCTTTTTTACCTTTTCTACTATCATGATTTTGAATACTATCTCAATACTAACAAGTCCCAAGTGTATGCCTTTTCTAGATCTCTCTTCTAAGTCCAGACCTATATATACAACTACAATCTCACACACAACTGTATTTTTGCTCTTCTTTTCAATGTGCTTCTCTACCCACATTGCTTCATGGTCCAAAAGCCAGGATGTCACCTGTAAAAACACTTTGCCAGTTTATGTCTCCTCAATACATAAATATATCTTACATATATCCACCTCCCTGTGATACCATAATTGCCTTAGTTTAAGCCACCATAAAGAGTCTAAAACATAGAGCTCCCACACTCCCAATTTTTGACTATCCAAATCCATTATTTTAACACTGCAACAGAAAGAATAAAACACCTAGGAATAAACCTACATAGGGAGGCAAAAGACCTGTACTCAGAAAACTATAAGATACTGATGAAGGAATTCAAAGACAACACAAACAGATAGAGAGATATACCATGTTCTTGAGAGGTATTGCATATGGAGCTTGGTGAACAATTCAACTGGAAAGGAGGGAACCTAAATGCCTCCCAAGTTTATGGTTGGGGAACAGAAATGGTGGTGCTCTTAAAAACATCAGAAAAATACAAGGAGAGAATTTTGAAAGAAGGTGATGAGATTAGTTTGGGACATGTTGAGTTGAAGTCCTTGTGGGACATCCCACAGGGCTATGTCTAGTTGGCATTTAGATACACATCATGATAGATTGGAAGTTGTTAGAATATAAGTGACAGGAAAGCAATATGAGAGAAAGGAATCTTTTAGGAGATAAAGGGTTGAGGGACAAAAAACATGGTAGAAAGTAAGTTTAAGGATTCAAGCTGAACCAAGGGGAAATTAATAAGTCTGCATATTGAACTTGAGGCCATCAGCTGCCTTCTCCACTCAATGTCCGGAATATTCACAGCTACATTGCATATGTGTGTGTGTACATATACATACATATATATATATATATATATATCCATTAAGAAACTATATAGTTCCCAAGAAATAACTGTAGATACTGAGATTTGAGGATTACACAATAAAATGAACTAGTTCTAACATGTTCAACATAGAGGAAGTCCAGTGGTCAACATGCCCCATCTAAATACAGAGAGTGCCCATTATTTCCAACATTTAAGGATCAATAAAGGTTTGAAGAGAATCTACAACATGAGAGACAGAATCTGCAACATAAAAGAGAAGAAGATAGTTTTTTAAATACTATCACTAGCATATTCAAAAGTGGTAAATGGACATACTGCATCCTTGAAACAAAACATGGTATTATAAAGAGGAAAATTCAGCAAACAAGATAAAAATTCTAGGAATTAAAAAGAAAGCTGAAGTTAAAATTGTTTTAGGACATTTGGATATAATGTCAATAAACAAATGAAAATACAAAAATATAAAAATAGAAGGAAAAGATGATTGCAGGATTAATCTAGGAACCCTAACAATTTATTGGTAGGAGTTTTATAAAGAGACAACAGAGAAAAATGGAAAGAAGGAACTTATCAAAGAAAAAACACTAGAAAACTTTCCAGATATGAAAAATATAATATCTAAGCTCAAAGCATCCACCAACCAGTCAGAACAATGAATTTTTAAAAGACTTCCACTGATACAGTTCATTGTGAAAATTTAGAACACTAAGGACAAAGATCCGGTTGTAAAACTTCCAGAAAGATTAAACTATGTCACAAACTAAGGAACAAAATCAGAATGACACTGGAGTTAATAGCCACATTTGAATTTTTAAAGAATTGAGCTATGCCTTCAAAATTCCAAGGAAAAAAAATTTCAACCTGGAATTTTATATCCAGCCAAACTAGGTGAAGCATAAAAATAGGATAAAGATTTTCAGATGAACATGAGTTCCAATGCTTATCTTTCCTTAACTCACTTTCAGGATGCTACTAGAGGATGTACAAAACCAAAAGGTAGGAAAAAAACAAAAGAAATGAAGATAAAATCCAAGAAAAAAGATCTAACACAAGAGAGGCAAAGGAATTGCCCAGAGTAATAGGTTAGGAAAAAAAAAAAAAAAAAAACTAATCTTTTTTTTACTAAAAATAAAATAAAATAAAATTACTAAGCACAAAAATTAAAACAAATTCAAAGCTTTTATTTATCTTACCTCTAGTCAGAATTAAAGATAAATATTCATTAAGTAAATAATTACATCAGCCTTAAAAATATTGAGTTGCATTTGAAAGGTAATTTGAAGGTTCTGATTTGTGAAAGGAATAATTTTAAGTTGGACCTCAAGATTTCCCCCTGGTATACACAATCTCTATAATCTTCTCCCCTTGAGTGTGGATGAGATTTATGAATATAAGATTTCACCTTTGTGATTACTTCATGGCAAATGAGAAGGAATTTTGTAGATATAATTGAGGTACCAAACTGAAATAATCAAAGAGAGTTTTGCCTGAGTGAGTCTTATCTAATTAGGTAAGTCATTTAAATTAGGCTTTAAATGAGAATCTAGGCTTTCTTTAAAAGAGAGCTTCTTTAAAAAAAAAAAAAAAAAACAGAGAGAGAGCTTCACAGCAAGATAGATTCTCCTGCAGCATAAAGAAGCAAACAATCATGTTGTGAACTGCCTATCTAAAGGACCATGTGGCAAGGACCTGAGGGCAGCATTTAGTGACTGAGAGCAGTCCCCAAACTACAGCCAGAAATAATATAGGGACTTCAGTCTTACAACTACAAGGGATTGAACTCGGCCAACAATCAGTGTGAGCTATGAATTTGATGCCAAGTCTCAGATGAGATCAGAGTTCTGACCCAAATTTTCTAAAATTTTGAGAAGAAGACTCAGTTAAAGCATACCCAGACTCCTGACCCACAGAAACCAAAATAATAAATATATGCTGTCTTAAGCCTATAAGTTTATGCTGATGATTTCTTACTCAGCAATACAAAACTAATTTATCATCAGCTCATTGGCTTAGCAACCAGAGATTTCAATTCCCTTGAGGTCTAGAGATGAAGGCATCCAAGAAAATTCTTTAACTATCACAGCTGCCATTTTGAGTCTCTTCTTATAATTGGTATGCCACAGAAAAAAAAATTATAAAGAATTCATGTCCCCTATCAGTTTAAGTCCTCCCACATGGATGTCCATACCACTTGGTTCATTCAGTTAATCTACTGTTTCATTCTATTCTGAATTATTTTCATGTTTTTCCTATATTAAAATAATATTTCCAATTTTCATGTAATAAAATAATATGGCTGAATTTTTGATAACTTTCATAGTTTATACAGTCTTGTAGTTACTCAACTAACAAGAAGAGAAGAATAATTTAAAGTTATAAGTTAAGAGGATATAATTAACAGTGTCAAAACCAAAGAAGATCAGAGAGGATGGGCTCCAGAAAAGAGGTGGAAGGATTAACATTAAACTGAACCATGGATATGATTTCCACTAAGATGGAAAGGAGGCATACAGAGAAGTGACTCTTATAAGGGATCCACTACAAGTTACAAAAGTTCCTACTGAAAAATCTCAGATTTCTCTTTGAAGTTGGAGACTAACTCTTTTGCTCCAGATAAGATAGGTTAATGGAAAGACTGAGATCATGAATGAAATTGTAAATGACTTTTTGGGAAAATTATAGAAAAGCACTTATTGGAGATACAAAGAAAGGATGAGTGACAGCTGAGAGGATCTAGTAAAATACTGGAATATTATATATCATTGTTTGCATCTATTTATGTGAGGAATATACTTCTCTGCTTCATAATGTTTGGCTTAGTCTGGTGACTTGCTTTAGGCAATGGAGTGTAGGCAGAAAAGATAGTGTGTCAGTTTTGATTCTAAGTAATAAAAGCATTATATATTTCTGCTCACAGTGTCTCTGGGAATTTCTAACCCTTATCATGAGAAGAATATGCCTCAGGTAGTTGATGCCCCTTCAGCCTAGGCCTTAGGAGGAGAAATGAGAGAAGAACTAAAGCCAGGAGCCAAGCCCAGTCAATCTACAGACTTGTCCAAACTAATACCATCATCAACTATGAACTCACAGCAGCATCCTAGAAGTCTGTGTGAATTTTATCTGGCAATGATCAACAATTCAGTAGAGTACAGAGAGGTGGATGTTTAGGTCGGCCAGGGGCAGTGTTTTGCCAGGACAAAGCTGAAAGCAAAATGTTAATTGAGGGTAATGGTACAGAGCCATTAAAATTATGAGTATTCTCATCTTGGCTGAATGAAAAAGGAAGGGAGGCACAAGCCTCTCAGATAGCCTCATCCAACAGAGGACAGATAGCAGAAGCAAGAAAAACTACAATCCTGCAGCCTGTGGAACAAAAAAACACATTCACAGAAAGATAAACAAGATGAAAAGGCAGAGGGCTGTGTACCAGATTTAGGAACAAGACAAAACCCCAGAAAAACAACTAAATGAAGTGGAGATAGGCAACCTTCCAGAAAAAGAATTCAGAATAATGATAGTGAAGATGATCCAGGACCTCAGAAAAAGAATGGAGGCAAAGATCGAGAAGATGCAAGAAATGTTTAACAAAGACCTAGAAGAATTAAAGAACAAACAAACAGAAATGAACAATACAATAACTGAAATGAAAACTACACTAGAAGGAATCAATAGCAGAATAACTGAGGCAGAAAAAAGGATAAGTGACCTGGAGACAGAATGGTGGAATTCACTGCTACAGAACAGAAAAAAGAAAAAAGAGTGAAAAGAAATGAAAACAGCCTAAGAGACCTCTGGGACAACATTAAACGCAACAACATTCACATTATAGGGGCCTCAGAAGGAGAAGAGAGAGAGAAAGGAAACGAGAAAATATTTGAACAGATTAGAGTTGAAAACTTCCCTAACATGGGAAAGGAAATAGCCACCCAAGTCCAGGAAGCACAAAGAGTCCCATACAGGATAAACCCAAGGAGAAACACGCCAAGACACATAGTAATCAAATTGGCAAAAATTAAAGACAAAGAAAAATTATTGAAAGCAGCAAGGGAAAAATGACAAATAACATACAAGGGAACTCCCATAAGGTTAACAGCTGATTTCTCAGCAGAAAC
>NC_041219.1:25946850-25948217 GCF_002837175.3 Physeter macrocephalus
TGAAAGGGAAGAACCTACAACAAAGATTACTCTACCCAGCAAGGATCTCATTCGGATTCGATGGAGAAATCAAAAGCTTTACAGACAAGCAAAAGCAAGGAGAATTCAGCACCACCAAACCAGCTCTACAACAAATGCTAAAGGAACTTCTCTAAGTGGGAAACACAAGAGAAGAAAAGGACCTACAAAAACAAACCAAAAACAATTAAGAAAATTGTCATAGGAACATACATATCGATAATTACCTTGAATGTGAGTGTATTAAATGCTCCAACCAAAAGACACAGGCTTGCTGAATGGATACAAAAACAAAACCCATATATACGCTGTCTACAGGAGACACACTTCAGACCTAGAATGCATACAGACTGAAAGTGAGGGGATAGAAAAAGATATTCCATGCAAATGGAAATCAAAAGAAAGTTGGAGTAGCAATACTCATATCAGATAAAATAGACTTTAAAATAAAGAATGTTAAGTGGGGGACTTTAACACCTCACTTACACCAATGAACAGATCATCCAAAATGAAAATAAATAAGGAAACAGAAGCTTTAAATGACACAATAGCAGATAGATTTAATTGATGTTTTAGGACATTCCATCCAAAAACAGCAGATTACACTTTCTTCTCAAGTGTGCACGGAACATTCTCCAGGATACATCACATCTTGGGTCACAAATGAAGCCTCAGTAAATTTAAGAAAATTGAAATTATATCAAGCATCTTTTCTGACCACAACACTATGAGATTAGAAATGAATTACAGAGGAAAAAACTTAAAAAACACAAACACATGGAGGCTAAACACTACATTACCAAATAGCCAAGAGATCACTGAAGAAATCAAAAAGTACCTAGAGACAAATGACAGTGAAAACACGACAATCCAAAACCTATGGGATGCAGCAAAAACAGTTCTAAGAGGGAAGTTTATAGCTATACAAGCCTACCTCAAGAAACAAGAAAAATCTAAAATAAATAATCTAACCTTACACCTAAAGGAACTAGAGAAAGAAGAACAAACAAAACCCAAAGTTAGCAGAAGGAAAGAAATCATAAAGATCAGAGCAGAGATAAATGAAATAGAAACAAAGAGAAGAATAGCAAAGATCAATAAAACTTAAAGCTGGTTCTTTGAGAAGATAAATGAAATTGAGAAACCATTAGTCAGACTCATCAAGAAAAAGAGGGAGAGGACTCAAATCAATAAAATTAGAAATGAAAAAGGAGAAGTTACAACAGACACCAAAGAAATACAAAGCATCCTAAGAGACTACTACAATCAACTCTATGCCAATAAAATGGACAACCTGGAAGAAATGGACAAATTCTTAGAAAGGTGTAACCTTCCAAGACTGAACCAGG
>NC_041219.1:25948253-25948799 GCF_002837175.3 Physeter macrocephalus
AGACTGAACCAGGAAGAAATAGAAAATATGAACAGACCAATCACAAGTAATGAAATTGAAACTGTGATTAAAAATCTTCCAACAAACAAAAGTCCAGGACCAGATGGCTTCACAGGTGAATTCTATCAAACATTTAGAGAAGAGCTAACACCCATCCTTCTCAAACTCTTCCAAAAAATTGCAGAGGCAGGAACACTCCCAAACTCATTCTATGAGGCCACCATCATCCTGATACCAAAACCAGACAAAGATTCTACAAGAAAAGAAAATTACAGAGCAATATCACTGAGGAATATAGATGCAAAAATCTTCAACAAAATACTAGCAAACAGAATCCAACAACACATTAAAAGGATCATACACCATGATCAAGTGGGATTTATCCCAGGGATGCAAGGATTCTTCAATATATGCAAATCAATCAGTGTGATACACCATATTAACAAATTGAAGAATAAAAACCATATGATCATCTCAATAGATGCAGAAAAAGCTTTTGACAAAATTCAACACCCATTTATGATAAAAACTCTCCAGAAAGTGGGC
>NC_041219.1:25948868-25949929 GCF_002837175.3 Physeter macrocephalus
AAACACACCCATTTACCATTGCAACAAAAAGAATAAAATACCTAGGAATAAACCTACCTAGGGAGACAAAAGACCTGTATGCAGAAAACTGTAAGACACTGATGAAAGAAATTAAAAATGATACCAACAGATGGAGAGATATACCATATTCTTGGATTGGAAGAATCAATATTTTGAAAATGACTATACTACCCAAAGCAATCTACAGATTCAATGCAATCCCTATCAAATTACCAATGGTATTTTTTACCGAACTAGAACAAAAAATCTTAAAATTTGTATGGACACACAAAAGACCCCGAATAGCCCAAGCAGTCTTGAGGGAAAAAAGCGGGGCTGGAGGAATCAGACTCCCTGACTTCAGACTATACCACAAAGCTACAGTAATCAAGACAATATGGTACTGGCACAAAAACAGAAACATAGATCAATGGAACAAGATAGAAAGCCCAGAGATAAACCCACTCACCTATGGTCAACTAATCTATGACAAAGGAGGCAAGGATATTCAATGGAGAAAAGACAGTCTCTTCAATAAGTGGTGCTGGAAAACTGGACAGCTACATTTAAAAGAATGAAATTAGAACACTCCCAACACCGTACACAAAAATAAACTCAAAATGGATTAGAGACCTAAATGTAAGAGGGGACACTATAAAACTCTTAGAGGAAAACATACGAAGACCACTCTGACATAAATCACAGCAAGATCTTTTTTGATCCACCTCCTAGAGTAATGGAAACAGAAACAAAAGTAATGAAATGGGACCTAATGAAACTTAAAAGCTTTTGCACAGCAAAGGAAACCATAAACAAGATGAAAAGACAGCCCTCAGAATGGGAGAAAATATTTGCAAAGGAATCAATGGACAAAGGATTAATCTCCAAAATATATAAACAGCTAATGCAGCTCGATATAAAAAAAAAAACCCAATTCAAAAATGGGCAGAAGACTTAAATAGACATTTCTCCAAAGAAGGCATACAGATGGCCAAGAGGCACATGAAAAGCTGCTCAACATCACTAATTATTAGAGAAATGCAAATCAAAACTACAATGAG
>NC_041219.1:25950064-25966967 GCF_002837175.3 Physeter macrocephalus
AACGAAATTGGGTCATTTGTTGAGATGTGGATGGATCTAGAGAGTGTCATACAGAGTGAAGTAAGTCAGAAAGAGAAAAAGAAATATCATATATTAACGCATATATGTGGAACCTAGAAAAATAGTACAGATGAACCAGTTTTCAGGGCAGAAATTGAGACACAGATGTAGAGAACAAACGTATGGACACCAATGGGGGGAAGCCGCTGGGGAGTGGGGGTGGGGGTGTGATGAATTGGGCATTTGGGATTGACATGTATACACTGATGTGTATAAAATTGATGACTTATAAGAACCTGCTGTATTAAAAAAAAAAGGAAATGAAAGCAGAAAAGTAGGTAAAGGAAAGAGAGATCCACACACCAAGCTGTTTTTATTTCAAGAAGAAATCCTCACTCATTTTAAAGCTGATACAGTTAGTCCATTTCAAGCTCCTTTTTCTTCTCACATTTCCTCTTTGCATCTCTCCAACATTTATGCCTGCAGTTCGATCATTTACTGAGTGCTTTGCATTAGGGATATAAAGACAGATCAACTTCCTTGAACCTGAGTTTCAGACCAGATGACAGACAGGTAAAAAAGTATCTACATTGCAATGAATGGGTACGATTGTATTTTCAATAGATATCCACACAATATCTGCCACCCACATGCTTTTTTGCAACAGCACCTAGCTACAGCCCATAAAGAGGCTGAGTAGTGAACCCTCTCTTGGAATCTGGGTGAGCTTTTGATTGCTTTGATCAATACAGTGTGATGGAAATATTTACAGGTGACTTGGATGCTCCCTCTCGGAACCTAGTCACTATTCTATGAGAAACCTAGGAGGTTACATGTACAGGCTCTAGTCAACCCATGCAAGGTAAGCCCAACTTTTGAGTCATTATAGCCCAGGCACCAGTCATGTACCTGAATACGTTTCCATATGATTCCAGCTCCTCAGACATTTCAGTCTTCCCAGCAAGGCCCTGGGGACTGTGGAACAGACCAAGCCATCTTTTTGTATCCTAACCAATTCCTGTCCCACAGAATTCATGAGCATAATGAAATAGAGGTTGTTTTATGCTGTTAAGTTTGGAGTGGTTTTTACAAACTGGAATAATGTGATATGTATTGATATAAAACTTTGTGCAGAGTGCTCTGACAGAACTGAGAAGGCAGTGGGTGACTCCACTGAAGAAGTGGGTGTGATAATCCAAGGAGACTTAGAGTGAAAGACACAACGACTGATCTCAACAAACACCAAAACCATTTGAAGGATTTAATAAGTATATTTCATCAGCATTTTATTAGTTAACTGAGGCGGCTGTAATAAATTACCATAAACTTGGTGGCTTAAAACAGCAGAAATTTCTTCTTTCACAGATCTAGAGGTCAGAAGTCTGAATTCAGTATCACTGGGCTGAAATCAAGATGTTTTGGAGCTGCACTTTGGAAGCTCTAGAGGAGAATTCATTCCTTGTGTCTTGCAGCTTTTGGTGGCTACTATCATGCCTTGACTTGTGGCTGTGTCACTCCAGTCTTCAAGGCCAGCATTTTTAAATCTCTCTCTTCTCTTTCTTTACTCCACCTTCTCCTTTGTTGTGTGTTGTCAAATCTTCTGCTGCTTCCCTCTTATCAGGACAGATGTAATAGCATTTAGAGCCCACCCTGATATTCCAGGATAATCTCCCCATCTCAAAATCCAATCACATTTACAAACACCCTGTTTCCATATAAGGGATCACTTACAGGTTCCAGGGATTAGGATTTAATATCGTTGGGGGACCATTACTCAACCTACCACAATCATTTTTAGGGTGAAATTTCTCGATTTTGAGATGTTTCTTAATGTATATTGATATGTTCCTATTTCAATCTCAATCCTCTGACACAAAAGTCAAAACTCTTTTCTAATTTGCCCAAAATTCAAGAGGCATATCTGATAGTGGGTGTGAGTTTCCATCAACTAAAGTTTGGAACTATGTACCCATAATTCAAATATTATCCAATAAGCTCTACCATCTCCAGCAAATGATGAGGCTGTAAAGAGACTGCTATCTATTAAGGCTACTCTGCAGTTGTTAGAAAAACTACATCAAGACATTTTTTTTCTTATTACTCAACATTTCATTCTTACTTGACAATAGGAATTGGGCTTGCTAAGTTTTTATAGTGGAATAATGCCTCAAACAACAAGTGTGTCTCAAATGTCTACAATGAGTCTGAGCTAAAGTCTGGCAGGACAATATTTTATTTGAGTGACTGTTATACCCATATCTACACTTGTTTTATTATTATTATCATCATCGTCATCATTGTAGCTTTAAATCACAGAATATTCTCCACCAAGATTTAGGAAGTTGATGTAAAAAACAGATTTCTGCTCTGTGATTAAAGACACAAAGTGTGAGTCCAACAAGGCTTGGAATGCTTATTGACTACTTTGAAAGCCATTTTAGGCAACTTGGAAGCCATCTTAACATTAGCATTCTCTCTGCACCTGACATTGCTTTAATAGGTACACCCACTTCACAAAGTCAAAACAGCAATGGTTTTCCAACCCCTAAATGTAAAGTTCCCTAGTACTTTAACTTTGATGAATATAGGACAGAGAGAGTCTCCCAAATGGAATGGCCTTGGTGATTACAAAGTGGTGACTGGGGAGATTTGAATATGAAGATATAAAGTGCTGTGATTCTTTTCTTTTTAAAAAAATTTTTTAATTTTTAAAATATTTATTTACTTTCTTTTCTACCTCTTTCTCTTTTTCAACAAAATAAGACTTATTTTTTCCCAAAAGTCTTCTTACCAACTCTGTAGGGAAAAATTTGTGCTTCAATGGAAAACTACACATTTCTATAACATACCCTTTATCCTTATCAGATTCTGATTCAACAGGAGCTATTTTACACCTTTATGAGTTATAAGTAACTGATAGCAATACAAAATGATTTTTGTCTGTACACATGCAAATGAATTCTGTCCAGTGGAGGGGCAGCCCTCCCCATTCTTCAGAAAAATCAATTTCACCTCCATTTATACATTTATTTCAATATCTGTAATCTACAAATTTATCTATTCATTGGATTCATTTTTGGATCAGTTATAACATCTGCCTGTTTCTCTCACTATGAGTCAAACAAAATCTTTAATGTGTTCATATTTATATGTAGTACCTGATTTTCATTTTTTAAAAAATCTTCTCAGGGAGGTGGATTTCTGGAATGGTGAAATGAAGACCTTAGTGAACTTGCTGTCCCTCTAAAACAATGAAAATACAGGCAAAACACCTAAAATCAACCATTTTCTAACCCTGAAAATTAACCAAAGAGTAAACTAAAAATCCTCTATGAAAAAAAACATTACTGAACCTCAGTGAGACAATGGGTTATCTGACATTCTAACTTAGGACTATTCCCATCCCTTTTCACTCCCCAGCTCAGTGGCACCCTAGCCAGAAGCTGACAACATTGCTGACAATGGAGAAATCTGACCACTTGTGGAATTCCAGTAAAACCATCATCCAAGAAAACGGTCAATAATCTGTCCAAAATTGCAGAGACCTAGAAAATCTCTTATTCCAGAGTATGTTGGCTCTTTGGTTTGACTCAGAGCTCAAGTTAGCTGAGGCAAGGCACTTCTAACATAGAAGTTCTAACAAACTTCTAGAAGCAACTGCTTATGGTTGTGATTTCAGTTATGGAAAACATGGACCTCACCTGGAATTTAAAAGGAATTACTAGAGAAGTAGATGGCAGTAGAGGAGTTTGACATATTTCTGAGCATCTAAAAGGCCATTTGCATGCACAAATCTGGGTGCATGACCAGGAAATACATAGGAAAGAAGAAAGTACCAGTCACTCACCTCCAGCTGACCTTGAGGAAGAAGTAAAACTATTTCTATTTGCAAGTGACATCATCTTGCATATAGAAAATCCGAAGAAATTCATTATAAACTATTAGTACTAATAATCAAGTTCAACTTTGTGCCTGGATATAAGCTCAAAGTATAAAAATTAATTGTATCTCTATACGCAAGCCACAGATAATCCAAAAATGAAATTAAGAAAACAACCCCACTTATAATAATAGCAAAACATATAAAATAAATAGGAATAAAATTTTAAAGTGCAATGCTTGTACACTGAAAAGTATAAAACATTTAAAAAAATTAAAGATCTAAATAAGTGGAACATCTTACATTCATGGATGAGAAAACTTAACATTGTTAAGATGTAATACTCAGCAAATTGATCTACCAACTCAATGCAATCCTTTTCAAAGTTTAGCTGTTTTTCTTGCAATAATTGACAAAATGATTCAAAAATTCAAGGGACTCGGAATAGCCAAAACAATCTTGAAAAAGAAAAACAAAGTTAGAGGACTTGTGCTTCTCATTTTCAAAACTTATTTACAGTAATCAAGACAATGTGGTGCTGCCATAAGATTAGACATATAGATCAAAGGAATTGAATTGACAGTCCAGAAAAAAATCTTTACATTCATGCCCAATTCACTTGCAGCAAGGGTGCCAAGACAATTCAGTGGGCAAAAGACAGTCTTTTCAACAAATGGTGTTGGGAAAACTGGATGCCCACAGTCAAAAGAATGAAGCTGGACTCTTACCTTACACCAAATAAAAACATAAACTAAAAATGAATTACAGATCTAAATAGAAGAGTTAAAACTATCAAACTAGAAGAAAACTTAGGAGTGAGTCTCTGTGATCTTAGGTTAGGCAATGGTTTCTTCCATATGATGTGAAAAGCACAAGCACCAAAAGAAAATAGATAAACTGGACTCATCAAACTTAAAAAGGATGCTATCCAGAGTGTGAAAAGACAACCACAGAATGAAAGAAAGTACTTGGAAGTGCATATGACAAAGGTTTTATGTACAGAGTATATAAAGAATTCTTAATAACTCAATAATGGAATGACAGTCTGCTATAGACTGAATATCTGTGCCTCTCCTCCAAATTCATATGTTAAATCTTAATGCCAATGTTATGGTATTTGAAGGTGGGGCCTTTGGGAGGTGATTAAGTCATGAGGGCAGAGTCCTCATGAATGGAATTAGTTCCCTCACCCCTTCTGCCATGCAATGCACAGAAGACAGCCTTTTAAGAACCAGGAACAGGTCCTCACCAGACACCAAATCTGCCAGTACCTTGATCTTGGACTTCCCAGCCTCCAGAACCGTGAGAAATAAATTTTTATCATTTATACTGTATTCACTCTATGGTATTTTTGTTACAGCAATCTGAATTGGCTGAGATATAACCCAACTTAAAAATGGGCAAAGAATTTGAACAGACATTTCTCCAAATAAGATATAAATGGCACATAATCACATGGACAGATGCTCTACATCATTAATCACTAGGAAAATACAAATTAAAATAATTTCACACCCATTAGAATGGCTAGAAAGACAGATGATAAGTGATGATGAGGATGGGGAAAAATTGGAACGCTTATACATTGCTCATGAAGATGTAAAACAGTGAAGGCGTTTTAGAAAACAGAGTTTGGAACTTCCTCAAAATGGTAGCCATGGAGTTATCCTAAGATAACTGTCTATATCAATGCTAGATAGATACCCAAGAGAAATTAAAACATATGTCCACACAAAAATCCACTCATGAATGTTCATAGCAGCATTATTTATAATGGCTAAAAAGTGGGAAGAAAGCTAAATGTCCATCAACTGATGAATGGATAATCAAAATGTGGCATATTCATGCAATGGAATTTGTCTTAGCAATTAAAAAAATGAAGTACAGATACATGCTATAAAATGAATGAGTGTTGAACATATCATGCTAAATGAAATAAACCAGTCACAAAAGACCACACATTGTATAATTCCATTTATTTGAAACATCCTGAATAGGCAAATCCATGGAGACAGAAAATTGAACAGTCGTAGTTCCTCAATTGGGGAATGAGAAAAGATTGCTAATGAACATGAGTTGGGGTTTCTTTTGGGGGGGGTTGTAAATGTTCTAAAATTAGACTTTGGTGATGGTTATACAACTCTGAATATTCTGAAAACCACTGAACTATAAGACAAACAAACATGAAAACCAGTTAATAGTAAATAACAACAGAAACAAAAACAAATGCTTGGGAAAACAGCCCAATACCACAATATTTTAAACAGCTGAGAAGAAGGCAGAAACTATATCTCAGGGCATGAAGGGTGAAATCATGTAATACAGGTCCAAGCACCTAGAGAGTGTCCAATAAGTCTAAATTGATGATTCCAAGTTCCTTGATCTGGCAAGGTCCTCCTGAGATCATAACATCCATTCCTCTGCCCCATAAAACCAAGCCCAGATAAGAGGGTCATTTTCAGTGCTGCGTTTAAAGCCATACAAAAAAGTTTCACAACCTCTTTTGGTATGGTGACGGGATCCAGGTGGGATGCTAAGTGGCAGGGGCAAGAGGTTCTTCTCTGCGCCTTTATAATCATGACATCGAGCGCTCTGATAAGCAGCTCTTGGTAAGAGATGGAGGTAGGACGATAGAGGTTCAGCTAAATGCTTCAGAGGAGAGCATTCAAGATAGTGAGTGAGGTTTAGAAGATGCAAGAAAGAGAGGATAAAGCCAACAGCAGGCAGACAGAGTACTGAACAAGAGACAAAGGGACAGAAGAATAAAAGGATAAGTCAGAGAAATTTTGATAAGGCTGAAGAGAGGAAAAATAGAACAAAGATTAAAGGGAAAACGAGAAGAAAGAGGTTTTTTTTTTTAACACTCCTACCTTTCTTTTCTCCCAAATATTGATAAATATGGAGCAAAACAAGACATTTGGCCCTTCCATATGCTCTTTGCTCCATCAGAAGAGGCACGTTAAAATACAATACTCAAAGTGATGGAAAAATATACAGTACACTTGGGTTAGCAATAGAGTAGTCCAATCCTGTACCATACAGTAATCCTGGAATAACACGTGAATTCCTTAGTATTTTCTCACAAATTTGCTAAGAAATAAATACAAACTATTTTCTTCTATCCAATTCATAATGAATATTAATGGTAAAAATAAGCATACAAAATAAAACAAAAATTGCATATGGTAAAGTTGGTTATTGACTAAAAATTGACAAAAGCAAATCTTTTTAATAAAATTTCTCTCTGCAGAATTTGATTTAGAATAAATGGACTTGGTAGATAGAGCATCCATAAAACAAAATTTCCAACTGTAGATGCTATAATTGTTGACATGAATAAAAAACGTGATGAGCAAGAACTCATTTCCATTGAAAATCATACATGGAAAATAATGATTCTGATGAGAATAATTTCAACAAAATAAAAGTGAACATTAAAAAGTTAGAAATGATTTGAGTGCTAGGTAGGAAGTTGATTAAGGAATTAAATTGACCTAGTGGGAAAAAAGAGTCTTCTCAGTGCAGATTTCTTTTGTTCGAGTGTATTCTTCTTCTCCATGTGCTCTGGATACATTTCTGAGTGTGTGTGTGCTGACATGTAATGAGCCCCTCAGCATCTATTTCTGAGGAAACTTGATTTAGTTAATCTTCTTATAAACAGGGTAAATTCAAGAGAATAAGCATCCCATCGTCCCTGGGCTTGGCATGAAGAGGCAGCAGATGATCTGATAGGTTTTACTGCTTCTAATTTTGGTGACTAATATAGAGGTTCTGTTTTGAAAGCACCCAGATCTGGCTCCATTCTGGTTTAGCTAAAAACAAATTTGGAACAAAATGTACTCTCTCCCAAGAGCCAGGCCCTCAGAACCCTACTAAGGATAATTTTGAAAGGCATAAGCAAACCAAGAATAGTTCAGAGTGACCATGAAGCTTGCCAAAGGCATAAAGAAAATCGAAGTGGCCTAATTAAATTCAGACAGTGGGGCTAACAGAAGTCCTTAAATGTCAAAACGAGGGGCTCTTCCTATTCCCTGTCTTAAGATTTCCCTATGAAGGAACCACTGCTGGAGAAATAGTCCTGTCTTTTGCTCATGCCCTCTCTTACTTTTCTTGATGTGATTGGTAATTGAAAGAAGGAACGGGGAATCCTCCACTTAGCTCCCTCCTCTAACTCTTTAGAAGCCAGTTTTTCCCCCGCAGGAAGATGCTATCTGTACTTCTTGTTGCTATAAAATTTACAGGGGCGCATACCACTCCTGTCACTTTTACCATGTCAGGAAGACAGTGATTTTTCTACCTCTGCCTTGTGAACAGATTGATAAATCTACCCCATTCTGGTATATAGAATTAATAAGTCCATTTGTCCTATATGTAAGTCATTCTCCAATCCAGATTTTTGTCTCAAGTAAAGCTGATATTTTGATGATTATCCTGACTCCCATTTGTTAGATGGTTTCAACTCAGGCAGGGAAGAGCGGAATGTTATTTATTGACTGCCTTAATTCCAACACACACCCCACTTTTTCCTCCTTTCCCTCTTTAGCTATTTCCTTCCGTGGAAACCTGTGGGATTTGTTTATGGTGTGTGTGTATGTGTGTGTATTTTGTTTGTTTTTCTCTTTATTTTTAGGCAAAGAAAATAAAAGCAGGAATTTGGGGTGCAGTTAGTGTTTTGGAGGTCTTGTAGAAATTTGAAGCCACAGGCTTCTTTAAATTTTGAGGACACAAAATTCTACGGAAAAAAAGAGATGGAAAATGACAAGAACCTGAAGTAGGTGGGGCAGGAGACATGTGTTTACCAGGAACAGGCTTATTTCATGCAGGAAAGACATTTAAAATAAATAGGACATATTTCAACATGTAGTCTGTGGGTGATGTAAAATAACAACATTCTCTTGAATAAATTTCCTCTTAAAATCTCACAGCACACCCATATATTTGTGTGTGTGTGTGAAATTGATCTCAGATTTGGGAAATTGGTTTGAATCTCTTAAGACTTAACTTTTAAATAAAATGGGCATTATTCATAGTATTACTACCTGGCAAACAAGTTGGTAGGTTTTCCTGTATCCCCAGACTATATTGGTTGTATTCAATAATGTAATGGAAAATGCACTGCAAGGGAAATATATGTACTCCAGGGACTAAATTTCTACTTATACTTGTCTTCACCATTAACATCAATAAACATCTAAAATTGTTACAGCAATTAAATACAGAAAACAATACAAAATCTTTGAGAAACAAAGGGAAAAGCTCTGAAATATGAAGATGAAGAGTGCTTCTCTGGGTACACCGAGTGGCCCAAGAGGAAACTGTAAAGTGGGTGAAGTTTGTCTCTCAGCTGTCACTTCCTCTGGGTTCCTCTCTTTAGGTATTTTATAATCTCATGCCACACTTTCAGGACTTTGAATTTGGCCTATGTCGGCTGATACAAGAGGAAGAAAGCATTTCCCCAAACACTCCAGTCCATTCCACTTACTTCTACACGTTCCTCAAGAATTAGCTGAAAGGTTTCCTTCTCTGAGTTAGAGAACCTGCTCTCTGTTTCTACAATGTCCTGTGCATACCCAAACAGGGGAAAATAGAAGGGATATCTTAGCCCAAAGGATAAACTGTGGGTTTAACTTTTGCAGGTGAAGGAAGAGTGTGAGCAGATAGTGGCTTCTGACAGCCCCACAATCACCACAGATGCACTTGCCTGCTGTGCTTTTACCAGGACTGGTCTCACTCTGTTATTCCATTCCAAGGTGAGAGAAGTTGAGAGATAAAAGCCCTCTACATAGGTATTCCTATCCATAAGAAGAGCATCCCTATTCACAGAAAATCCTCCAGCTGTTTTAACCTATATCTAATGCAAAGTTTCACTGAGATCACTAACAGGTGCAGAACCAATTAACTGATTTGAATTTTATCATCGTCACCAGCATTGTCAACAGATACTTAATGAGTATCCCTGGAGCACTGCACACTGCACTTGATGCTAAGAGCTCATCTTCCTTCCACTGGAGAACATTTTAATGAACAATGAAATAGCTAAAAACTAGACATGAAAGAGGAAAGGCTAGAGAAATAAAAGGAATTAATAATTGGTCCCTAAGTAAAGAGCTGTCTGGACTGTCCTCATTCCTTCTTAATATTGGTAGTCATAAGTTATTCAAATATATAAAGAGATCTATTTATACACATAAACTGAATAGGGAAAGAGATTATGCTATTGATTGAATGTTTGTGTCCCCCCAAAATTCATATGTTAAAAATCTAATGCCCAAGGTGACGCTATTAGGAAGAGGAACCTTTGGGAAATAATTAGAGTATGAGCGCTCTGCCTTCATGAATGGGATTAGTGCCCTTATAAAAGAGGCCCCAGAGCGATCACTTGCCCATCCTGCCATGTAAGAACACAGCAAGAAAGTGTTGTCTATAAACAAAAAATTGGATCCTCATCAGACGTCAAATCTGCTGGCATCATGATCTTGGACTTCCCAGCCTCTAGAATTGTGAGATATAAATGCTGTTTATAAGCCACCCAGTTTATGCTATTTTTGTTATAGCAGCCTGAGAGAACTAAGACAGATGATGTTGGTGGTGATGATGATGTTGATGATAGATATAGACAGATATATACAACATGCAAATGTACGAAAAGATCTGTAGTCTAGACAGAGATATATTTATGATACACCTATGTTCATATGTCTTTATCTAGACATATGCACAGAGAGATAGAAATGTCTAAAAATTCTTATTGGCAGCTCTTTATATTAATTAGAAGCACACAATAATTTTTATCTTACAGATTAAAATTGATTGACTGACATTAAGAATTTTTCTCAAACAAACTTGAAATTCCTAATTCAAATGTGAGCTCCATGGTTAGAAAGAGGACAAAGGTCTTGGATAAAATCCAGACAAGAGTGATTACCTTGACTGGGGAAGTGAGTGAAGAAATTTTAAAGCTAAATACAAATAGCTGAGGAAAGAAGTAAGCCTAGATTTAATTTAATTCATGAGCCCCAAAGTAGTATGGCATTAGTTAACCTAGTACAAATGAATTCTCCAAAAGGGCTTTATTTTCAGCCTGAGTAATGGGAAGTGTATAAGCCCAGAACATGTAGAGATATGAACCACTGGTTAATAAAAGAGTTTCCCAAGCAGTATGTTAACACTGAACACATTTTATTTTTTATTTTTTTAATATTAATTAATTAATTAATTTGGCTGCATCGGGTCTTAGTTGTGATATGCAGGATCTTCATTACAGCATGTGGGATCTTTGGTTGTGGCACATGGGCTTCTCTCTAGTTGTGGCACACAGGCTCTAGAGTGCTCGGGCTCAGTAGTTGCAGAGCATGGGCTTAGCTGCCCCACAGCATGTGGGATCTTAGTTCCCTGACCAGGGATGAAACCCGTGTCCCCTGCATTGGAAGACGGATTCTTTTTTCTTTAATTAATTAATTAATTTATTTATTTATTTTTGGCTGCATTGGGTCTTCGTTGCTGTGCACAGAGTTTCTCTAGTTGAGGCGAGTGGGCACTGCTCTTTGTTGCAGTGCACGGGCTTCTCATTGTGGTGGCTTCTGCTGTTGCAGAGCTGGGGCTTTAGGCATGCGGGCTTCAGTATTTGTGGCCCACGGGCTCAGTAATTGTGGCTCACAGGCTCTAGAGCACAGGCTCAGTAGTTGTGGCACATGGGCTTAGTAGCTCCACGCATGTGGGATCTTCCTGGACCAGGGCTCAAACCCCTGTCCCCTGCACTCTTAGGCGAATTCTTAACCACTGCACCACCAGGTAAGCCCTGGAAGGTGGATTCTTAACCACTGGACCACCAGGGAAGTGCCTGAACACATTTTTTTTTTTTTTTTTTTCTGAACACATTTTAAACAAAACAGATTGACACAGATCACATTCCTAGGATACAACCTATTGATACCTGGGTAGTGTACCAGATAACTAAAAAAGCTTCATACCTAATGTGTGATACATTTGTCTATTCATTTAAGTAACATGTTGTTTTGTTTAAGGTAGTGTCTATTTAAGGACTGTTCAAAGGATGAGAGTGATGCCTAAAGAGGCAGTTAGGTCATAGAAGACATCATAAGATACAAATGTTCGAGCTGATTCTGGAAGAGAAAGGGGCTAAGAGGAGAACCTGGAGGGGTGCCCAGAATTGCTGGAGAGAAAAATATTTCAGACAATGGGAATGGAATTAACAAATGCCCTGAGGCATGAGAGAGCTTGGTTTGTTGGAGGAACATAGAAGAGTTAAGAGTGGCTAGATTATAGAGCACATGAGGGAGTGTAACATCAGAGCCTGAAAAACTATACATCCCACCTTAAAGTCCCTGCGTATCCACAGGCCTAAGAATCCCATCTTTAGTGGTAGAAATCATGTGATACTCCTTTCCCCCACAATTGTACACTATTTAATATCTGGTATTTTCACCTCTGTTAGCAATGGAACATTCATCAAAACCTGAATACCAGCTGATAAACAAAAAACTGCCTTGGTTGTAAAATTACATAAACAATTTAAGTTAGAAAACATATATATATATATCTCCCTAACAAAAGCAGGCTTCCATTTTTACCAAATTCTCTTTTCTGTCTACTAAGGGATCAACCTCATTTTAAGCCGCAGTAGTATTCTATCTTTCCCACAAAAGAGGGAGGGGGAAAACATAAATTTCCAGACATGGTTTTGCACACAAATGGCAGACATAGATTTCTTTTTGTTTTTGGTTTTTTTTTGGCAGACATAGATTTCTAAAGGACGGTTTCCAACCTGTTAATAGTTTTCAATACACAACAGCTGCAACCCATGAAAGAGATAAATATTCATGGCACAAAGCATTTATATGTATCAAATGTATATTCATGAACAAATGGCTTCCCCTGCCTTTAATAGTGTTTGCCATGCAGTCAGTGAAGAATGGACCAAGCTTCCCATGGCTGCTACTGCTGAGTCTACCGCTACATCTCCTGAATGTCAGTTCTGCAGTGGTTACAGACAGGACAATAGCCGTGAAAAAAAAAACAAAAAAATGTGCCCAGAATCACTCCCCACTCATTCCAGATTGGATAGCAACCCCTCCCTGCATCAAATATTAACAGCAAATTCTATATGTCAGCCAACTTATTTTTCAGGAAAAAGAATTATATATTCAAGCCTTATGTGGCCATATGTGCATGGTAATATCCATGGTTGACCATCCTCTTTCAAATATGCTTTGTCACAGTACTGCCCTCCCAACGGGCTTTACTCAGAATACTGGGAAGGGAATTTGCATACGCTGAATAGCATTCTCAGGTGATCATCAGTGTCCAGTTGTCGTACCCTCAATCAGAGCATTCTGTGCAGCATGGAAGCAAAAGAATGACAGTGCAAACTGTTCGACAGAAGTCTTTGTTATTCAGTAAGGTTTGGTGGATGGCATGTGCTTTTGAAAATTGGCATACTGTTTGATAAAAAGTTTGTTTGCTCCCTTAATTTCTCCAGGAGGGAGACAAGAATAGAATCAAATGAGGAAATGTGCCTTTTGTTGAACAAGAATAAGGAGCCATTATAAGGTTTTAGGGCACTGAACAAAGCCTGCTAAAAATAAAAAATAATCATAATCATAAAATGAAAGTATTTAAATTGTATCATGCAGGCAAAGGAGCTTGTCAGCTTTGCAGACAGGGTCTCCTCGCCCCTTCTCTCAATTCTTTTTGGTCAGCTCCCAGCCCTCCTTTATAGGGTCACAAGAAAATAATTCCAACCCTATCGAGCATGCCAATTTCCCCTTTCTCTCTATTAGTATTTGCTGTCGATCCACTCTAAGAGATGAGCTTTTAAGACCATAATGATAAACTGAAAATGGGACTTGATACCATTCCCTCCCACACATTTTTATAAGGATACTAGCTGTATCTGAATTTTAGTTGCAAAGTTAAATTACACCTGATTCCTCTTAGTAGTTTATACAATACATTGCATCAGAATCCAAGTGGAAACCTACTATGAAAAGTGAAAAAATTTTAGCTCTTTGTTTTATGAGACTGAGATTGCATATAATAAAGAGTGAGGAGGAAGCACCTTACTGGATATGCCAAGGTTCCAGAAATATCATGAATTGTAGCTGTACTTGGCTAAGATGACATCATACCTCACTATAAATTATATGGTTCCAGTATTTAAAATATAGTTTCAGTATTTAAAACAAAGCCAATCTTGCCTTGGATTGTATTATGAAAATCAAACCTTCCTTAAGGAAATGTCCCCGAAATTTCCATAAATAAATAGAAGAGACTCTCTAAAGAATGATGAATCCCTGAAGACCTCCAATTAATTCCCTAGATCCCTCCCACTTCTAATTATACAATTCAGAGCATGCTGTTATCATCTTTTTCCCGTCTCAATGAAGAACTCAGTATATGTGTCAGATTCCTCTGCGCCAACTTTATATATCCTTACTATGAAGAGCAGTCCATATTGTCATTTAATACCCGACCACAATTGTTACTTTATCAAAAGTAAAAATAATATAAAAGGCATAGGAGTTGACCTCATCTAATCTGTCCATTTATTTGAATTATATCTTCCATGCCTATCATGTTCTGGGCCTGTGCTATTTGCTATAGACACAGCATTTCTCTCAAGATGTGTTTAGTCTAACAGAGAAACCAAATGAAGTATCCATACAGTTAGAATGCAGTGTGCTAAGTGCTCCAGTGGAAGAAGCATAGGATGCTATGGGATTCGGAGAGTTTGACACTCACCAAAGGTCCCGTAACAAGAAAGCAATAAAGCCTGGGTTTGACTCAAGTTCTCCCAGGACATTAACACTGTACATACCGTTTATATGAAATACTGATTTAGCTGTGTCCAACCTCTCTTATATAGAACAGCTACTTGAGACCAGCCATAGGAAATTCTCTCCCCATGCTCTTAGGTAGAATCATGTCACATGTGGCTGATCTCAGCCACAAAGCAGGAGAAGCTGAGAAGTAGAAAATAGGAAATCTCATGACTCACTGAGTGAGGAAAACAGGAATGGCAGAAAGACTCTGGCTATAGGTGGAGTCTGTTCCTGTTCCTATTATGTTCTTGACTCTGCTTTGGTCTTGGGGCCCAGCTAACTTCTCTCTGCATGAATCCAAGGGCTGGAATGGCATCACCCCACCAGTTCATGGGCCCATGGGGAAACTGCTGCCGCTGTTCTCTATGGCTACACTTGACAGGAAGCTGTTTTCTTGGGGAGGTTGGGGTGCTGGCCCCGACCCAGCCTCCCATTGGCTCCATGGCTTGGTATTCCCTTCTCTACTATCTGTTGGAGTCCATACTGGAATCCCTGTCATATCCTCCCCACCTTCCACAAGTTAGTGGTTAGATTCTCCTTCCATTTTTAGTCTCCTACCAACCATGAGGACTAAGGATAAGATAATAAACTAATCATGGCACAGAAACTAACCGCAACATCTCCCAATGTTGCACAATTGTGGCCAGCCTCAGACCCATCTCCCAAAAGCTTGGATGTGGGGAATGAGTTCTTCCCATTGGCCAACATCTTCAGAATTAAGAGGAGGGGCAGGAAGGAATGGAAACTAAGATGTGGAAAGAAATGTGACTAACTCTAAGCCAAGTACCATGCTGGGCACTTTCTAATACTTTACTTCATCAACTCAAAATAACCCTTGGAGGCAGGTATTATTGACTGAGAGAAAAGAAGTAGTGAGGTTAAATATCATTCCTGAGGTCACACAGCCAGTAAGTGCCAGACGGAAAATTTAAACTAAGTCATATGCCCCTTCCACTACTTGTGCTTACCTCTGAAGACAGACGTGTCCGGATCTCAAGTTGAAAGAGAGGATGAAGGCACCTTTCCATAGAAACCGAAAAGCAGCTTGATGTACTTTTCTGCTCTATATGCAGAACAACAGTCCAAATACTAAAAAAGAAAAGAAAAAAAAAAAGACATGAAACTTCATTGAAAAACTACTCATGTAACGGAGTTCAATGCCTCTGAGTCACCAGGACTAACAGCACTCCAGTAGGTCTGGACTAGGCTCCCCCTCCCCAGCTCCTGAGAAAACTGTTGCCCACTTCTCCCTGGAGCTATCACTGTAGGGGAAGCTGTTGACTTGGGGAAGGAAGGGTGGTGGCCCAGACCCAGCCTCCCACTTGCTCTGTTAACCGGATTTGCAAAGTCCCAAATATCACAGCATAGGATCCCTTTGTAAGTGCTGGTTCTGGACCAGACCGGGAGCCCAGGGGGCTGGGAGAGACATCAGCTAAGGCCTAGATGGGATACATAAGCACAGAAATAAAGGGAAAGAAAAATACTGAAATGGGTAGCTTCTGTGATTAGTTCACTGTGATTACCTTACCCTAGGACATATGGATTGGTACTAAACTAACAATAGATTAAGAATCTAACCTCTAACATATTCTGAGTCCTAAAAATTTACTTCTGTAAATGACTTTTAGAACTTAATTCTTTTGTTATTTGAGAATTTACAGGCCTTTCGTTTTATATATACGTATATTTATATATTTTGTATTTAGTACATATATTATACGTGTCTGTATTTTACACATATATATTTTCTATATATACATGTATATATAAATATACAAAAATAAATATGTATATATAAACATATATATATAATTTATAAAATTAGCGAGCCTTAGAGAAATTCTAAATAGAATTTGAAATTGAGAAGGTATGAAGCTACTTAAGATCACTCATATTGGGAATTTGCCACTGTAGTTCTTGCAGTCATCTACAGGTATAGATGAATATCATAGTTTTTCTTTGTTGGGACGGGAGAAGTTGGCTATTGCATTTAGGACACTTTTAAATCTAATAAGAATATTGCAAGGGGGCTTCCCTGGTGGCGCAGTGGTTGCGAGTCCGCCTGCCGATGCAGGGGACACGGGTTCGTGCCCCGGTCCGGGAGGATCCCACATGCCGCGGAGCGGCTGGGCCCGTGAGCCATGGCCGCTGAGCCTGCGCGTCCGGAGCCTGTGCTCCGCAG